>NC_135443.1:19692396-19789896 GCF_051991255.1 Vanacampus margaritifer | reverse complement strand
CACAGACAACACAGCTAAAATAGTACATATATATATATATACATATACAAACCCAATTCCAAAAACAAGGGAACACTATACAAATTGTGAATAAAAACTGAATGCAATTATGTAGAAGTACCAAATTCCAATATATTGTTCAGAATAGAACATAGATGACAGGTCATAAGCGAAGATGGGTAGATAATCACCAATTCTTCCATTGTTGCGCAGAAAGATAGTGGAGAAATATCAGAAAGATGTTTACCAGCGAAAATTTGCAAAAAGGTTGAAGTAATCATCATCTACAGTGCATAACATCATCCAAAGATTCAGAGAATCTGGAACAATCTCTGTGAGTAAGGGTCAAGGCCGAAAAATCATACTGGATGCCCATGATCTTCGGGCCCGTAAACGCCACTGCACCGCAAACAGGAATGCTTTCTGTAAGGGAAATCACAGAAAGGGCTCAGCAATACTTCCAGAAAACATTGTGGGTGAACACAATCCACCGTGCCAGCCGCAGTTGCCAGATGAAACTCTACAGTACAAAGAAGAAGCCATTTCTAAAGCAGACCAAGAAGCGCAGGCGTTTCTCTGGGCCAGGGGTTATTTAAAATGCAGTGTGGCAAAGTGGAAACCTGTTTTGTGGTCAGACGAATCACGATTCGAAGTTCCTTGTGGAAAACTGGGGCGCTATATCATACTGACTAAAGAGGACAAGAACAACCCAAGTTGTTATCAGCACTCAGTTTATAAGCCTGCATCTGTGATCGTATAGGGTTGCATGAGTGTGTGTGGCATGGGCAGCTTCCACATCTGGAAAGGCATCGTCAATGCAGAAAGGTATATTCAGATTCGAGAAGACATATGCTCCCATCCAGGCATTATCACTTTCAGAGAAGATCTTGCATTTCTCAACATGATAATGCCAGACCACATGCAGCACCAATTATAACATCATAGCTACGTAGGAAAAGAATCCGGGTATTGAAATGGCCAGCCTGCAGTCCAATTCTTTCACTTATAGAGCACATTTGGCGCATCATAAAGGGGAAGCTGAAACAAAGAAAGCCCAAGACAGTTGAACAGTTAGAGAGACGCATGTTAGACAAGAATGGAACATCATCCTATTTCTAAACTTGAGAAACTCCCCAGACGTTTGCAGACTGTTGTAAGAAGAAGAGGGGATGCCTCACAGGTGAAAAGGGCCTTGTCCTAACTTTTTTGAGATTTGTTGACACCATGGAATTTAAAATCAACATAGTTTTTCCTTAAAATTCTACATTTTCCCAGTTAAAACTTTTGACCTGTTCTCTTTGTTCTGTTCTGAATAAAATAATCAAATTTGGCACTTCCACATAATTGCATTCAGTTTTTATTCACAAATTGTATAGTGTCCAAACTTTTTTTTAAATTGGGCATAAAAACATATATATATATATATATATATATATACATATATATATATATACATATATATATATGTGTATATATATATATATGTATATATATATATGTATATATATATATATATATATATATATATATGTATATGTATATATATATATATGTATGTATATATATATATATATATATATATATATATATATATATGTATGTATGTATATATATATATATATATATATATAACTAATTATAATTAGTTATAATTATAACTAACTATTCATATGTCCAATAGCCTATAGATCATTAAATGTTACTATTGCATAAGAGGCATAAATTAAAACATTTATCATAAAATGAAAAATGGAGGAAAATCTGGTGTTGTATTCATTATTAATATTTATGTAAAAGTAGTTCATAGATAGAAATGTATTAATGGGAATATTGCTTTAATGTTGTTAGTAGTATTTAAAAATAAGTCAAAATTGTATAATTGCCACCCCCCCCCCCCCCATTATTTGTTGTTTTACTATTATAACTACAGTACAAATAAATACATGCTACTTCTATTAATGCTATAGTATTAATATTTGGTTAATATGCATATTTATTTTTACATTTTATAATCTATTGTTAATAGTAATAGCAAGCGTATTATTTTTACGACTATTATAGTGCTATTTAATATATTATTTAGATATTTTTTCCAACAATGTAATTTGAAAAAATCTATCACTTACCACATGACTCACCAAGTGATTTACATTATTTAATTAAAATAAAATAAAGTAAATATAATTCTATTAAAAAAATATTACAGTTTGCATAGCGTTTCATTTTAACTCAAAAAATATTCGTATTTTTAAAACATTATTGCATTACCAAATTATGCCTCATGATGTCGTTGTTAAACTTCCACTCCCTGTCAAGACTGAGTGACGTCACACGTCAACACGAGCGGCACCTCTGGCCTGGAGACGTGCTAAGCTAAAGCTAACAGCTTGAAGCTACGATGTTTGCCGTAAAAAACCGAATCAAATTCAGCCCACTCGGCATCGCCACAGCAAGGCTGCTCTCCTCGAGTCCGGTCGAGAACCCTGTCGTGTTTCTGGACATCGAAGCGGACGGTGAGCCGCTGGGGAGAATAATCATTGAGGTAGCTAGCTAGCCATCTTGTTAGCATGGTTAGCTTCTCTCGAGGACCTTTGGTGTCCCCTGCAGGACGCCTGTGAACACTGTGTGCTTCTTTTGCTGTTTCTCTTACAGCTCAATGCAGACGCGGTGCCAAAGACTGCAGGTAAAGACAACATTATAAGGTAATTCCAGCTGCGATATAACTAATAAACGTGTTTTATTTCATAGAGAATTTCAGAGCTTTGTGTACAGGCGAGCATGGCTTTGGCTACAAGCGGTGTGTTTTCCATAGGATCATACCAAAGTTTATGTGTCAGGTGAGATTGGTATCACACTGCCTTAAAAAAAAGAAAGAAGAAGAAGTGTCTTTTAATGTTGTTTTGCATTATTTTGTTTTTGACGCTGTTTATGTGTTGCAGGGAGGAGATTTCACCCAACACAACGGCACTGGAGGAAAATCTATATATGGGAAAACATTCAAGGATGAGAACTTTAAGTTAAAACACACCGGAGCAGGTCCATTTGAATTGTATTTTATTTTATATTCCCTTTTGATGAACTACGGCTTCTCTTGAAGTCAACCAACACCCAGGCGTGATCATTATCTTTCAAATTTGTGTACAGTGAAATGCATATATGTGGTTCCGCATTCGCTGATTTTATAAAAGTAATATAATACAAGTAAACAATGCAGCTAGTTTTGCTTTGGTGCCATCTTGGTGCCAAGGAAAGTTGAAGTGATTTGAGGAGCTTTATTCACACAAAAGTAGTCATTTGCCGCCATCTTGTAATTTCAGTATACTGTAGTATAAAACAGTTTTGCTATTCATGGTAGGGCTCGGTCTCAAGTCACTATAGCTAGAATAAGACACTATCCTACGACATTATTACATCATCAGCAGCTATATCTTCAATATAGTTTTTGTTTTTTCTTAGTGTTTCTATCCTTTGTCCTGGTTTCTGGCGGATCACACATACCAAATGGTCAAATTGAAGTGTTCTCCCTCCATTCCGTTTAAAGTCAGCAAATGTCTGATTCTCGTATGTCTCTAAAAAATTATCTTGAGCGATTATCCTGTGGTGTGGAGTATGTCGAGTGATTTCTTCTCCCCAGTCTGCTCACAAAATGGTCATAATTGTATGTGTAAACCTGTACCCGCCTTAGAAAACAACTATAGCACAAAAACTTTAATCACTCACTGCTTAATTAAAAATAATAATAATGAACATGTCGGAAAAACATCAGATCATGTTTAAAAATAAAGGAAATAGCTCATCATTATATATTTGTTTAATTAAAACAATTGTTTAACCAACATTTTATTTCATATTTATCAATTTTAGGGAATCAACAAGCTCTGCAACACAAATAAATTGTACTGTACTTTTCAGTTGTGCTTTTGTTTCTTTTTCATTTTTACTGTATTACTTGCATGTCCACTAGGTGGTAGTACTGAATTTTTCTTCACTGTATTTGTCTGCTCTTTATAATCACCAACTAAATATCCTTCTTACAAGTGCCGAAATGAAATACAATTCAAAAAGCACTTCCTTTACAATAGTAATGGTAAACGTTGTGTTTGTTTTCATTGTGTAGGGACTCTGTCAATGGCCAACTCAGGCCCAAACACCAACGGCTCCCAGTTCTTTATCAGCACCACGAAAACCGAATGGTAAAATCATCTTCAATACTTTTAGTATAAACCATAACGCAAATGTGAAGCTGAAACAAAAGTGAAAATCAATCGGCACCATTGCCCACACATTGATTATATCTCGTCCTACCCTGTGGAATGTCCGCAAGAAGGTATAACCACTAGTTTAGTACATAACAGAACCAGTAGATCAAGGAAACCAATGGCAGTTGATGACAGAAACATTTTGAAAACTTAAGCATAAGACCCTCAAACAACTCTTTATACAATCAGGCAAAAAATAAAAAATAAATCTCCAGTGGGCAAGACCGAAAGTCATGAAATTAATAAAGTTGCAAACTTCTCATTAGCATTACAAGAACACCAGGTTGGAATTTGGCAAAGCGCACAAACGAGCCTCAAGAATCCTTTGGTGAAGTTTTATGGACTGATGAGACAAAGAAAACGGAAAGGATCTGCTTATGTTTCGCGACATAAATGTACAAGCTTACAGTATCTGTAAAATCCTGGATTGGCTGGCAACCAGTTCAGGGTCTACCCCACCTTCTGCCCCAAGACAGCTGAGATAGGCTCCAGCACCCCCGTGACCCTTGTGAGGAATAAGCGCTTAAGAAAATGGATATCTGTGAAATACAGCGGAGGCAACATCTTGGCTCGGCCTTCCATGGTTCCTTAAAGGGATAGACTCATTAATCTTAAATGATAATAAATGATGGTGGCACTGGAATTAGCTCAAAGATCTACATAAACATTTGACCTAATAAACTTCCAAAACAACAAGAGTTCACCAGGGCCAGGAAGTGAACAATTTTGAATTAGCCAAGTCGGTTTCTAAACTTTCAACGGTTTAAGTTTAGAAACTGGAGATGTCTATCTTTGCTAATAATACCTCCAAGTTTAGTTTTTTCTTTACAAATAGCGCTTCATATACAAAACAGCTGCACTCGAGCGTAACAACTGCCGTGTCCTGAGGTTTTTTTTTTTTCAATTCTTAATGGGGTTGTTCGGGAATTTGGTTAATCTCTTTTCGCCATGCTGGTTAATGCCTTTTCATTTGACATACGCCCGTCACACCTGACAATTTGGTGGCTGAACGAGTGGACTCAACTTTACGCCTGCTGGAACAATGTCTAAGCATTGGCGCAGGTAGTGTAACCTGATTTAGTAAATTCAGAAAACAACTTATCAAGTTCTCTGAATTGTTTATTCACGTAAATGCCCATCAAATCCTATGGAAAGTTTCAAACTATATCTATCTACTATAAACAAAAACAAAAAATCCCCAAAATGTGCACCTTGTAATGGAGTTCCTGTTTTGTTTTTTTGTCAGCAGGCTGGATGGCAAACACGTGGTGTTCGGACAGGTAATGTCAGGTATGGACGTTGTCTCAAAAATGGAAGCGTTTGGTTTACATGACGGCGGCGTGATCAAGAAAATAGTTGTTGCAGATTGCGGGCAAGTGAAATAGATTTTGAGGCGGGACTTTGGATAAAAGGTCTTCTCTGATTGTTTGCGTCTTGTGTGTCTTTCTTGCTTCATTCATCTAATGTGTTATCAAGTCCAGGATTATCCTTTTTAGTCCAAATCTTCACATTGTGAAATTCCTGCACCGCTCCTGCCAAATAAACGTCCGATGTACCCGCTCTGTCAGTCCACTCCGAGGACATTGGCTTGTGCCCCCCCACTTCTTTGCTACCTTCCTGGAAAACAGCCAGTGGCTTTTTTTAGACACCATCCGCTTCCTGGCCATCCCAGCAGGAAGTGACATCAGGTGACATCCATGTGGGAGGCACAGTGAGCGCTGGCTTAAATTTTCTGCACCAGAAAATGTCTTTGAGCTCATCCATGAGGCCGGCTGCTGCTGCTTACTTGCTGATACTTTATGAAAGTAAATAATAGAGACACTTTTTTTGCCCTGCAACCCCCGCCCCCCTTAAATAAAAGCCATCTGCATGCTGACCTTCCACCAGCGTGTTTGCGTTCTCACGTTACATGGTTGCCATGGAGACGCTGGCACGTTGTTCCGGCTCGAAATGTTGTAATAAACGTGACAGAATTTGGGCCCCCACCCTGGCTTTTAACACAGCTTGAAATGCATGAAAACTTTATGACAGCTTCACTGATGCTTTCTTTTAACAGCACGTAAATTTCCACACACACATTAGTATTTTTACAGTTACATTTATAACTTTTTTTTTAAACAAAGATAATTATACAAAATTGTGAAAAATATGATATAAAATATCCAACTAATTGGGTCATCTTTATGAGGTGCATGATTTTTTAAATGTAGATCAAGAATATAATTTGATAATAGTCAGCATTGAGTAATTATATTAAAAACATCCGATGAATAATGATAATTAGTGATACAATAAAATCTATATAATCTAATGAAATACAAATGAACGTGTGTCTAACACTAATTTTATATATGTTATAAATGTTATTATTTATATTTATGAAAACTACAAATATATGTATTGTATATATATCCATCCATCTTCTTGCCCTCACAAGGGTTGCAGGGGGCTCTGGAGCCTATTCCAGATGGCTTCAGGCAGTAGGCAGGGTTCACCCTGAACTGGTTGCCAGCCAATCGCATGGCACACAGAGACGAACAACCATCCAAAATCACACCTAGGGACAATTTGGAGTGTTCAATTAACCTGCCATGTATGTCTTTGGAATGTGGGAGGAAACCGGAATACCCTGAGAAAACCCACGCAAGCACGGGGAGAACATGCAAACTCCACCCAGGAAGGCTGAAGCCCGGACTCAATCTCACATCCTCTGCACTGGGAGACGGACGTGCTAACCAGTCAGACACAGTGCCGCCCTGTGTGTGTGCGTGTGTGCAGTGCGTGCGTGTGTGTGTATACATATTTATATATATGTGTGTGTGTATATATATATATATATATATATATATATATATATATATACAGTATATATATATGTGCGTGTGTGTATATATATATATATATACATAAATATATTATAAATATATACACACATATATATACACACACACACACACATATATATATATATACTGTATATATATAGCATCTCTAAAGTGCATTTTTTTTCTTACTTTGTGTAATGATGCAATATAATCATATGTTTATGAAATACATTTTCTCAAATGAACTAAACAATTTTGCCATAATGTGGATTTCCGTGCAAATGTACCAGTGGTCTTTCTTGACCTTCTAATAATTATTTTTTTTAAAGCGTGGAGAGTAAAGAAAAACACAACTCGCCTTCATCTCCTCGTTTCATTATTGACTGCATCTCCACAATTGGTGACGCCGATGTGATAACAGAAGCATTAAATGAGTCATTCTACTTGTTCTTTACTTTTCATTGATTCTGTTGCTTTGTTTTTGAAAACATTGAGCTTTAAGGCTATAAATACTTGTGTACATGTGATTTCTTAGTTGTTTTTTTAAATACATTTGAAATTATGTATCTACTTGATCTCATTTTTATATCACATCATTTGAATAAGGGTATGTCGGTTTTTATTTATTTGATTATTTATTAAAAAATTATCTCAATATCAGTTACTTTATAGTGCATGACCAAGCTTCCCTTAATTCAGATGATGCCCACCAAGTGCTGCTTTTTGTGTTAATCCAAACAAACAAGACCACACAAAAGGCCAAAAAGAAGGCATACTTTCAGTCAGACTTTTATTCATCAAAGTAGACATCACTAGGCAGCTAACAATTATTTCCTAGCAAACAAATAAGGCACATTTTGGAATGCCGTTTCATGGACATGAAAAACAGACCCACGGTCGGTCGACTCTCGGAACCATGAATGTCCTTTTTTTTTTCTCAGAAAACCTCCCAAGAGTCCTTTTTTGTTGGTTTTCTTTATGCAATGCTGTGTAAGTGATACACACATTCTGCTCTGAACACACGACATACATTCCGTAAATAGTATTCCAAAAGCTGTCAATGTAAAACTGCAACTAAAAAATAAAAATATTTAAATAGTAACACATGTAACATTGCACAAAGGTAATACTTGATTGGACACACATGCACATGCAAACTCTCAACTAGTTCTTTGTCATGAGCTAACAGCTAGCGATAACACTGGAACATCCCAAAATACATCAGCTCGAGACAAGCTGCGTCTCACAGTTTTAACGTGCTCATACAGTGGCGACGAGACATTCTGCATGTTAACACAGTATCATACTTTTTACCTCAAAACGATTATACATGTTTGTACATCAGCTCATAGTTAGTAACGCTAATACAGATTACTTAAAGAAAAAAATTACAATGATTTATAACTGAAGATTAATTATGTACCAGCTTTTTCTCTCTCTTTTTTTAATAATAATCTATGTAGACAATATTTTCTCCGTAGTGTAACTTGTTTGCATATTCTATACAAAAAGTGTTGTAAAAAAAAAAAAAAATTAAATCCATAAATACTTTTGCAGATTATTGTAAAACATCCAAGAAAATGAGAGCAAACTCTCAGCTAGGTTTACTTCTCAGCAAAGGCCCTTTTTCACACACACGTACACACCCGCACACAAAAAATATTTTAATATTGCATAACATTAAAAAAAAAGACGGCCATCAAATATATACATAAACATTGGTTCATAAAATATTTGTCATAACTCAAGTTAGCTTGCTATAAAAAAAATTCTACGTTTTGCAAAATAAACACATACTCTATATACTGTACGCTCATTTTTATAGGCTATATATATACTGAAAAGCTAATAGAAAAGTCAAGTATAAATGTAAATTCAAGACAAAAGAAGAGTTTTTTGTTTTTGTTTTTACTGCTTCCGTTTGCTCGTGATGTGCCGTTTACATCGTCACCAGGCTGACTTTTCAACTATGCTAGTTGCTACGCTACGGTTACGTCAAAAAGGCATCACTAGCGCACCATGGTGTGTTCAAAAGGCCTTCTGGTGTCTTCACAGTGCAGGGGTGTTAATAGATTAAAAAAATATGGTGCAAACAAATGTTTATTGTCACATATAATCAGCATTTGTGGGTTAAGTGGGCTTTTTATACCAGAGGTTTTAATGCAAAGCAGCCCAAATCGAATGCTCTCACAGGCCTGTTTTTTAAGTGTGTCCTCCCCACAATAATAATAATAAAAACAAGTATTGTTCCCATTTCCAATGATGAAACACTAAAATGAAAATGAACTTATTTCAAGATGCTTTCATGTGAGCTGATGAGCGTGCCTGAAACATTGCATTATGGAGAACGTAGGACCTGACATCATTGCTACACATCGGTCTGAACAAATTCAACTTTTCTTCCTCAATGCGACTTGCTTTTACATTTATCATAAGCAATTGTAAGATGTCCAGCGGTACACATTGTGGGTGTCTACGGTTGAGCAATTCGAGCAAACTTCAAGTCTCAGTTTGTAAGGATTCAAACAATATTTAGTGTTCTTAAGATGTAAGGACATAGTGTAGCCTTACAGTTCACGTTTATCATGGATATTCATTATCACAAGCTCCCAATTCTGTCTTAAAGACCCTGTAAAGTGAAATCAGAGATGTGTTTCAAGATAAAGATATTTGCTGAAAATGTGCAAAGACTGAAAACTTCAGTGTGTAGCGCTTCGCTAGCTAGCTAGCTATGCCTACACCCCGAAAAAGTTTTCCCTGGATGCCACATTTCATAGAACAGTTAAATTTTTCTTTTTTAAATTCCCAACTTTTATGTCTTTTGTTATTCAGGCTACGTAAAACATCATGAGTACATAACTAGCATGAAATATGTGCTCAAATATTTATCAGATGTTTTGAGCAACATGCTAAATGACGTGTGCCACCATTTTTAATAAACCTTTCCTTTAAGTGTCTCTGTTACATGGACCGACACAACATCGAGTGAGGAGGTCTGCGGTGAGCCTCCGGAATCATGCTAGCTCACGAGCTAGCTGTTAGCTAGCGCCCCTCGTCAGGTAAGGGAAAGCCCCGTGATGACTCAGTATGATATAGTCCAGCCACAAGAGGATTTAGATGGATATGTTTTTGTGGCTCAAACATGTGGATAATATGAAAGAGCTGTAGTGGTATTTGATTGACAGATAAGTGAGGCGTGGTTTCAGCACATTGAGAGGGCATGCTTGCCCACAGCATTAGAGGAGCAGAGACAGCAGCTTGATTTTTTTTTTCATGATTTTGAAGCCTCACTTTATATAACATAGCAATTTGTTTTAATTGTTTAAATTTGGCAGGCTTCATGTCTGTGCTGTTTTAAATGTATAAGACTTTTCACGTTACAGGGACTTAAATAAGTAAGGAAGTAAGTTGCACTTGATAACTGTAGGGAGAACCCTACAGCAAACCTCCGTTGTTTTGTTTTTATTTTAACTTTGCCACACCTCCTACTCAATTTATGTCAATTTTTTTTTTTTTTAAACTTCATTTCAAACCTTCTATGCATCACAGTAAACACATCTACTGCACCAAATTGACTTCCCCTACTTTTTTCTTCAACTCATCCAAGGCACATACACTATGTTACAGTATAAAAAAATATTATGACTGCCATTTGTAGTGCTAATACATACATATTTATATATATATACATTTTCAATCAGTGGAAATTGCATTAAGTATATCCTCTGTAGTTGACACTATTGTACTACTGTACATGTAAAGCAGTTAAAAGCATTTGAAAGTAATCCCCGCCCTAAAACCAACGTTGTCATATTACATATATCATTACAATACATGTGAGTATTAGGGCCACACTGAATTGTAAAATGAACATTACATTACTAAAGAATTAATTTGTTATATGATGAGAAAAACAAATACATTTTACAATAACTTTTTTCTCAGAATACTATAATATGCCACTTGAGTCTCGTAACACTAGGTTTTTGGGTTGTTTTTCCCCCCGGTAATATTTGTAAATGAATCTTGTGATGTCACAATGTTTGTCATGAAATACTATTTTAGTTACCCAATTTTAAGTTTGGAGTAGTACCACTTAATCTTCAAAACATTTTTTTTATGCCACTACTTTAGTCTCAACATTAAAACCTTTTTTCTTGTAATATACAACATCATTTTTAAGACTAAGACAAATATGGCGACTTTCTCTGACCAGTCACCCCTTGAATCTCATAACGTTACATGTTCTTATTTTTCCACAATGTCTTGTAACATTACATTTTTTTCTGGTAGTATTACAAATTTAGTCACATAACACAAAGCTTTAAGTCTCATAAAATGTAATTTTTTTTCTAAAGATTAACACTTGGGTCTTCTTTTTTTCCTTGTAACTTGACTTTTTTCTTTTCAGGATGGCCCTATCATTCCTTCGAATCACGATGACGTTTTGTTCCTCCCTTTATTCTTTTTTGTTGTTCTTGCCCAGCCTTTAAACGGCTACTTTCCCACCAACCTTCATCAACCCTCTTTGCACTTTTTATACGACAATCAACTGTTGTACAAAATCTTCAGTATTTTCCATTTAGTTTCAGTGCCTCCAGCAAGCATGAAAGTGGCACAAAAATCTCCTTTAAACAACGACAAATATGTTCACTCTATGCATGATGAGCAATTCTTGTTTTAAAAACGTTGTAACCAAAAACTGCATGGACGGTTTCTGAACATCACGGAGCGATACTAAGCCTACAGTAGTTTCCAAAGACATGTGGAAGCAGTTATACAATGCAGAATACAAAAAATATATATATATAATATATATTTTTTCCTGTCCCAGTTCAAAGTCAAATTGCACACTAGACGAGAAGAAAATAAATAGGCCACATGTAAGCTCGGGATGTATGGCACATTATCCCTCAGTTAATTCACAGTTAATAAAGATGTGCTGCTGACCCTAAATGTGGTGTTTGCGTATATACAAACAATGCACGGACACACTTCACTTGGCAGGAAAATGGAAGGCAGATTTCTGTAAACACAAAGGTGACAAACCCCAAAATGAGGTCAACTATGACTGTAACATGAGCCTAATGAGAAAATGCTTGAGTGGGTTTTCCTGCACAAAAAGCTGATGGCCACAAATGTATTCCTCTGGTTTTTCCTGAATGTCATCCCTTAAAACCGTGACAAGATTTGAGGGCCGATGGAGCGGAGGATGACTGGTAAAGCGTTCTTGCTCTCGGACCACAGCGACAGGAGACGTTTATTGCACACGGCGGCAGTAGTAACCCAGGACTTTACATTTCTCACACAGGTGTTGAGGGTGCTCTTTGCTCTGGTCGGACACGTCCAGGCCGTCCGGTTTCTCCAACGGACGCTGCGGGCGCAAAACACACACACAAGAGTACGAGTGAGTCATGTTTAACACATCATAAATCCTGGCAAGTTTATTGGGCCTATTAGGTTTGGATTCCCTCCCACGTTTTGCACTGGCTAACGGGACTCTAAACGTAAAACAGAGATATGCACCAATTTAACAACGTGGTACTGGCAAGCGTTCATTTGATTTGGTGCACCTACTTTAACAGTACATACATAGCAATTATTCTTTCACTTAAGTGGCCCAATGAAATAAATGTATACTGATGTGTGCACTGATGACATAAAAGTAGAAAAAGTTGACGTATGAGAAACCATTATGTGCTTTAAAAAGAAGAAGAAAAAGAAATAAGTGATGTTTTGGCTGTTAGTTTACACAATAATAAAAAAAAAACTACTAATCTAGTAGGTTAAAATCAAATTAACCAATAGATTGGTCAGACATTGACCATTCCGGGTGGATACAGGCATACCAATTTTATTAGTTAGCCAAACAACCAATAAAATTCGTTACAGTAGAAAGTAAGTCTAGATAGATCACTTGGAAATATATTTATTGTATCAATTTACTGTATTGCAATGTATTTATCGATTATGTGATTCCAATATATTCTAATATATAAATATAGTATTTAAAAATAGAAATGTGTGTCTAGATAGATCACCAGGCATGACCAGCTCAGTGGCCTAGTGGTAGAGCGTCTAACCTGAGATTGGGAGGTTGTGGGCTCAATCCCTGGCTGGGTCGTGCTAACGACTATAAAAATGGGAAGCATTTGCCTCCCAGTTTAACACTCCGCCTTATGGGTTGGCATTGGGGTGTTATATCACCAAATGATCGCGGAGAATTTATTTCACTTCATTTATGTGGGTGTGACAATCAGTGGTACTTTTTTTTCCAAGAATCCCACGGGTCACGGGATTCCCCCCCAAAATGTCAGCCTCTAACATAGATTAACCAATATCTTGGTCAGAATGACCAATTTCTATCGGTTGGCCCAATCACCAATATATATTGGTTGAAAACACCTACCATTTTAGAGTGGTTGTTTTAACCAAAGGATCTGTGGGACACATAACTACCAGCGAGATTGGTCAAATTTAACCATTTTTTTTGTGTGTGTGTGTTGGGGGTCAATTTGACCAATCTGTTTTTAGGATGTTGTTTTGACCAATTCTTGGTCTCTTAGCCAATTAAATCAATCAGAATATACATGAGAGGGTGACGTGGACCTTGTAGCATGCCCTGGAATTTTATTTGAGCATTTATGGCTGACGCAGATTTGCGGTTGTTATGAAATAAATGACGCGATTGACGACAGCGCGGGAGGAATTCGAATCAGTGTAACGAGTCAACAGTGACAAGAAATATGTTTGCAGACAATGAAATATGTTTGTAGACAATGAGGATGTTGAAAATTTTGACGGCTTTGTAACGGAATGGAGGACAAAAAATTACCACTTGATCCCCCGAGGTTATTACAACTGCGCTCCAGCGTTGAAGGTAAATATATTTGGCGTTATATACCCGCAGATGCAGCATTTGTTTGTTGATTTTTTTTAAAATATATATTGAAGGTTTATATTAATAAACTTGGGTTTGTGTGATCGCCACAGGTGTAAGCTTAGAATTTTGGGGGGAATTATGTTTCTATCTGCTTCAGGAGCTGAGGTATCAATTATTTTTTAATATTGCTGAATTTCCAGGAAAACCAGGGGGGTGACTCAAAAATCACCCTTAGGTTATAGAGGCATGTTTTGCCAGGCACATTGGGCCTTAATGGGTTAAAATTACTTAGTGAGGTTAACTTAATTGATATTTGCATTTATTTGTTCCATGTCGGGTCGCGGGGGCAGCAGCTTTAGGAGGGAAGCCCAGACTTCCTCCGGCGGGATCCCAAGGTGTTCCCAGGCCAGCCGAGAGACATAGTCACACCAGCAGGTCCTCGGTCGTCCGTAGGGCCTCCTGCCGGTGGGACACGCCCGGAAAACCTCTCCAGGGAGGCGTCAAGGAGGCATATGAATCAGATGCCCGAGCCACCTCAACTGGCTCCTCTCCACGCGGAGGAGCAGCGGCTCGACCCTGAGACCCAGCAGAACGAGGGAGTCCCCAGAGGGAGCACTCTCCAGCACACCCTCCAAGGACTCCAAAAAGGTTGGGTACTCTGAACTGCTGTTTGGTGCATATTCACAAACAACAGTCAGGACCCGTCCCCACACCCAAAGGCGGAGGAAGGCTACTATCTCGTCTATTGTGGTTAAACCCCAACGTACAGGCGCCAAGCCGGGGGGCAATAAGTATGCCCACACCTGCTCTGCACCTCTCACCATGGGCAAATCCAGAGTGGAAGAGAGTCCAACCCCTCTTGAGAAGATTGGTATCAAAACCCAAGCTGTGTGTGGAGGAGAGTCCGAGACTATATCTAGTCGGAATTTCTCTGCCTCACACACCAGCTCCTTCCCCGCCAGAGAGGTGACATTCCATGTTCCAAGAGCTAGCTTCTGTAGCCGAGGATCGGACTACCAAGGTCCCCGCCTTTGTCTGCCGCCCAGCCCACTATGCACCCGACCCCTTTGGCCCCTCCCACCAGTGGTGAGCCCATGGGAAGGGGGACCCACGTTGCCTCTTTGGGCTGTGCCCGGCCGGGCCCCATGTGTGCAGGCCCGGCCACCAGGCGCTCGCCAACGAGCCCCACCTCCCGGCCTGCCTCCAGAGATGGGCCCCGGTGACCCGCACCCGGGCAAGGGAAACGTCTGTCCATATATTGTGTTCATCATAAGGGGTCTTTGAGCCGTGCTTTGTCTGGCCCCTCACCTAGGACCTGTTTGCCATGGGGGACCCTGCCAGGGGCATAAAGCCCCTAGACAACATACTGTAACTCCTAGGATCATTGGGACACACAATATTCCTCCACCACGGTAAGGTGCTGGCTCACGGAGGAGCTGGGCCCCCTTTTATTCTTTTCCGTTACATTCTGACTTTCATCTTGAACCAAGTATATCTTTTTGTGTAATACAATTTATATTTTTACCACTTCAAACATTTTTCTGGTCACATATCTTTTTTTGTTTGTTTTTGTCGTAATCTTACAACTTGTCATGTTGGCATGTACATCACAGAAAGAAAACAGCAACATGGTGGACTCACAGTGCTTTGTACTTTTCCATCATAGCTATGGAGAAAGTAAGCATCATTTTTGCGGGTCTTTCTCGCCTGCGTGAAACTTCAAATCCAATTTCCTTGGTGTTTTTGTGTGGATGTTCCCTAATTTAAGCCCCATGCATGCGGCTGACCCTTCCAAAAAATGGCCAATGGGTAAGAAAGTCAAAGCAATCCGAGCCTTCTCAATTAAAAAGGCACATGACTGTGCGAGTCAACAGCATACCACATGAATTTCTTAGATAAGGAAAGATGAATGGTGAAGCTTGATTTATGAGATTTTTTTATAAGGTTTGTATGCTTTCAGATGATGTTTTAGACATTGTTGTGGTTCGTATATCTGGTTTGTCTTGGCCCAGAATTTACTTGTATTAATGGCGTAACACTGAACAAACAGCCTTTACGATTTAGTGTCGTTTCTGAGTGTTCCTGCTAGGAGACATCTGTCTTTGAAGATGTTAAGCAGCGCCTCTTTTTCAGCTGCTTTTATGTGGATGATTGGTGGACTATTATTTGCAACGTGAAGCAGGGGAGTGGAGGAGGCTGCATGGCCTCACAGTGTGGAAGTTATGCGCTTGATCTGAAATGCCAAATATACTACCGACTGACTGACTGACTGACTGACTGGCCTTGCTATTATTTGCCCATCTCATGTATATGGATGCGATTAGAAAGGACATATTTAGTCCATTTATGGGGACTGTCGGCTGGCATGAGAGGAATCTATAATTGTGTGATATTGCTAACGCATGGAATGTGCTTTCTTTCACATGAAACAAGCATCATGGAAACAAGATGGATGCATATTAAAGCCAGGGATAAAGATAGCTAGCTGAGTCATCTGAAATAGATGCCTTCTTATTTTATAGACATCATTACCATGTCATACACTGCCTGCACAGCAGACGTGGTATCTGTAAATATGGTGGGCATTAAAGAGCCTAAGAAAAAATGGTACGCCACACGAGTGGGAAGAAAGAAAGTTTGTGATAATAAATATGCATACATGGATTAGCAGCATAGCCAACAAGTGGTTAGCAGGTTTAGCAAGTGCTGAGATTCAGGGTTTTAACCTTGCCTGGTACTATCTCCAGCTGAATAAATAACTGCCACAGCCACTATATGAGGAAATATAAAGTAGTTCATAACATGATAAAATCTCATTAGTCTATGACCTTTCCATTGTTTGGTAGTATTATGACTTATACTAACATTTAATGTTGCCAGTGAAGCAAAGCAGAGAGTGATATTGTAAAGCGGTGCCTCAAGAAGTAGTCCTCATTTCATTCAGAATGTGGAATTGGAAAAATGTGTAAAATTATAAATATTAAAAGATGAATTGTTTGAGATGAGTATCGCTTCCTTCTCATGAGCGAGTCCTCTTCACTTCTAGCCCTGTGAAGAACATTTGTGTTTGTTTTTGGAAAAAGCAGCATCTTGATTAATAAAATGTCATGGTGTTTTCATCATTCAGTTAGAGGGGAATTCCAATAGCTCCCGAGCAGAATTACTCAAGAGCAACTCATAGTATGTTCACGTCCTAAATAAAGCAATATTTATTTTAGAATTTGATGGAATCCAGGAAATGCAATTAGTTTACTGTGAGTTGGTTTAATGTCAAAAAGGCTAAACTAGTTGTTGATACTGTGTTTTTGATTACATTCTAAATGGGACCATATGTGATATCCTCGATTAAACACGCAGCCATGAAGTCTTAGTCACACCCTCAAAAATCATGTTTGCCCTCACAAAAATCATGAACCTATCTGAACTTATCTACATCAGCCATCTTGTGACAAAATCTGAATAATTGTTGCCTATGCAGGAAGAAATAAGTTTCCTGAAAAGTCAACCGTTTAGCTGCTTACTGAGCTCAGATTTCAAATCCAAATTCCAAATTTCCATGCAATTTACAGGAATTCTGGTGAAATGTGAAGAAATCTTTTGAGAGTTGAAGTTTTTGGAGATATAGCGTAAATGGCACAAAAAGTCTTGCAACGAAGTCTCACGTGATTTAGGAAATCTCAAAATTTGAATAAGTATCACGCGAGCGCTGAAGTAGTCTTGCAAGATTCAGTAAATTGCGCATAATTTCAATTGGGCAAGAATCAAAAGATGTGGGGGAAAAAATCTTGTGAGAGTTCAATGGGTTTGTGTGATTTTGCAGAATTCTTAAGAAGTTTCATGAGATTTAGTGCAAGTGATTTAGCAGAAGTCTCACAAGATACGAGAAAGACTTGTGAGACTCCTACAACTACCCCGATATATGAGGATGTGTTTCTTGTTCTAGCAGAAGTCTCACAAAATGTGAAGAAGTCTAGCACGATTTCACATAAGTATCATGAGATATGAGGAAATCTTGTGAGAGTTAAAGAAGTCTCTCGCATACCACAATTTAGTAGAAATATTGCAAGATGTGATGAATTTTTGTGAGATTTGAAGAAGACTCGCGTGATTTAATGCAAATCTCACATAGTGTGACAAAGTCTCGTCTGATTTATTGGAAGTCTTGCATTTATTAGTAATAGTCTTGCGAGATTTGAGGATGATTCCACTTAAATCATTCACTCCCAGCCATTTTCACGGAAGCAACCCTCCTTAGCTCCAGACTGTTTTACTGTATTTTGATTGATTTCGCATGGCCCACAGAATATTGTGTTCTATAGCTATAAAAACATGGAACCTACCAAAGGAATGATTAGAGTCTTTTCTTTCATCAGGAAAAAAAAGTATATTTGTATCTGTTTCCATTTTGCAGTAATTAGCATTAGATGTCAAAAAGAGGTTGTTGCAACATGGCTGCTGCTGGCCATTTTTTGTAATAACTACCATTGCTTTAAGCCACCTCTTCATGTCAGAAGCTGCATCAAAGCCTTCTGTATGCTGTTTTATTAAAAAACAAATACAAAACAAAAAACATAAAAAACGTATAAATATGATTTTGAGAGTGAAGGACAAAGTATTAAAAAACATATTTACACATTTTGGGGTTTGAATGACTTAATGTTTAACGGATTGAAATCCAAAAACGGTTTGAATTGTGGGACATTTTCATGAAAATGTTAGTCCGTTTAAGGTTCATTGTAAACATTTGCAGTCCCGTCATTTCTCTGGGGGATTATATAAATGACACGTTTATTTCAGATCCAGACCATTTTGGGCAAGGAAAAAGGACTTTATTGAGGTCAAAGGTGGCATACCTGCTTGTGTGGATAGACGTTGATGTGGCACTTGATACATTCTTGTCCCATGTTGGCCCACGAGTTACCACTCATCCACTTCCTCTTACACTTTGGACACTTGTACTCGCCAAAGCATCTCTTTTTGCCCTGGTAGGGGGTCAGGCCTTCTCCTTTGGGTCGGGCCTGCACACAACAAAGCCATCAAAATTGAATACACTCCAAGCGTTTCTTGCTTCCATTCCATGCCGTTCGATTTAGCCGCAGAGTAACGATAATAATATTTGACAAACGAGTGTGTCTACCCTTTCATTGCTAATATAACAATCTTCACCAATCCCGTACATAGTGACACGCAGGTGGCTCAGCGTGCGCTTGTGCAAATGACGCACACTTCCATTGCAGCTGTAAGATGAAATCATTCATATGATTCTCGTGAGGGAGATGATGGAGAACAGTCGCTCGAGAGAAATCGAGCTGGGAGGAGCACGCTCCTCTGATTCCATGTTGGCAACTTGATTTAGGCCACGACAAGGGAGGGAATTCACAAACAAAATGTTTGTCGTCAAGAGGATACATCTAGGATAGAAGAATCTTACCAGAACACGAACCTATTCAAGACATAATACTTCCCTTGTGTATCACCTAAATTATGTAAAAATAAATAAATAATAATAATCACTCCCTCAATCTGTATTGTTTTTTTAATCCAAATTTGAACCAAAATTAAATGGTCCACAAAGTTTCCCAGAAAGTTGTTCATGGATGTTTTTGCAACATCTTGCAAAAATAAACAGGAAAACTAATAAACCAAATATTTACTTTGCACTTTTTCACACTTGATGCTGGTAATCAGCGCGTTGTTAAGTTTCCTGCAAGACTTCACATTGCTTCCATTAGTGCCTTTGACATTGGACACATATTTTAGCGAGCGCATAAGAGGTATAGGGTCAGTCATGAGTGTGGGGGTGCATCGCGCATTCCCAGCCTTCGCCCCTGCTCGTGTGTGAGTAATAACAAGTCTAATCAGCAGCATCTGGCGCTGTCTTAACAGACGTCAACGCTTTGCATCAGCACCGGCAAAGGCGGTCATAAGCACCAACGGCTGTGCTTGTATGTGGCCCCCAAAGCCGAATGACCTCAACCCCTACTTTGCCCCACCCAACCCGACTCACTGCCAGCCTCGCATCTCCAGCACTGACAACATGCAGGCTGGAAAATGTGACTTTGCATTAAACAAGACACGTGTGATGACATTTTGTTTTGGTGCACTCTGTCTACTTAGACATTGACTGCCATTGCAATGGCTCATTATTAAAATATACAGGGAATGTAAAAAGTCTTCACACTCCTGTCAAAATGGGAGGCTGTGAGGAAGACTACAGTAACATTAAAGAATCTTTAAGAATTTCTGGGACAAAATATTCAGTTTTATTTAAGCTACTGCTGGGTCAAAAATAACTCAATATTGGTAAAATATATATATATATTTTTTAAATGGACCATCCATTTGACCCAACTTTCTGGGTGGTTTGTGCAAAACAACCCCCCCCCCCCTTTATTATTATTTTTTTAACCAGAATTTTATTATTTTTGACCCAGCAGTCAGGGTCTGGACTCTGTCTGGACGATGGGACAGCACAGACAGAAACATGTTCTTAATCCTAAATTTTGCACAAAAAAACAAAAACAAAATACAATAAGCAATACAGATAACATTGGGTAGCAACTGAGCCAGGACCAATTTGAGACATGTCCAACAGAGCACTCTCAAAACTTCTTGGCCAAAAATAGTCCAGTACTGGTCAAAAATTGGACTGACCCACTACTTGGGTCAATTTGATGCAATTTAGGGTTGATTTGTTTCAAAACAACTCAAGTTTTGGGGCTGTTTTATATAGAATGTTGGGTCAAATTGACCCAGATAGAGCAGGTCCTATTTATTTATTCACCAAAAATGGGTTATTTTTGACCCAACAGTTTTAAGGGTGAGTGACACAAAACAAATTCCTAGAATTTTTTTTCTAAATTGAAAGTACTTCTGAGGTCAATGCCACTTATTTTTTACCCAGTAGGCAGTGTTTGTAGTTGAGCTAACATTTAAACTAAGAATCAACATAGTTTCATTAAAAAAAATAAAAAATAAAATCTAGTTGGGGTAATCAAAACTGATCAATTTTACAAAAAAAAAAAAAAAACATACCTGCAACAGTCAAACTTTTTGACTACAGTTAAAGTCAGGCAAACAGCCAAACATTATTTTTAGTACAATTTGCTCAACTCACATCTCCCCTGCATGCTCCAACTAAACAGCCGGAGAGAAAAAGCTGTCCTCAGGATCATTCCTTTCTGGCTCCACGCTGCTACTAAGCTCAAATCTTGACTTTTGGCCTCGCTGCACACTCCGTCTGCAGCTGTATGTTTTCATTGGGGATAAAGCTCCCTTTGGAAGATGCTCATAATGTGCACAGAGCAAGCAAATCCTCTGTAAGTTGATGACTAATTGCTTTTGATTCCGGCAGATTCGCTTGATGCAGTCTATTGGGGTAAAACAGTCCAAAACATATGACTAAATCGAATGAATAGAATATAAATTTATATTTGTGTCATACACCAAACGTGCCTCGCCCACATGTGCTAACAAGACTATAAATTTTATAATACAGGGTCATAAAAAGAATGTTTCACTCATTATGTATTTTTTCATGCTTAGCAAATAAAAGATACATGCAGGTCAATCATTATCCTTTATCGAGAAGAAGTTGGTGCTTCGTTTTACTACTACTACTACTACTACTACTACTACTACTACAACAAAAGTATTTACCAAAATTCTTCCTCCAGAATACCAGTAAATGCCACTTTGTAAACCTAATGGTAATGTGTCTGAATGTAATCGTGCACAAAGTGATAGGCTTTTGTATTGCTCAGACTAATTTGAACACAGTGAACTATATCCCACAGGAATTTGCAATTGAGTGTAGTTTCTCTACCTAGTGGCAACCTTGGTTAGTTGCAGTTCTTTTCATGAAAAATGAAGATAATTTTTGACAAATGAGGATAGCTGTGTTTGCAAAAGAAACAAACATATTCCAATAACATGGTAAGCTCAAATTAAAATGTTTACTGTCTTTTAATGTTTACGATATTTGTCCTGTGTTGAGATCTAAAATACTTTTACGAACACACTAAATTTGAACGCCATCCGACACAATCAGATTAAATTTATTTGACTGATTAAATATGTAAAAATGAATGATTAATTGTTGTTTTAAACATAACAATCCTGCCCAGAAGATTTTCCATGGATGTAGAATACATCATGTAGCTCAACTTTGCTCAGCTGATGTCATGCTTCAACAGCAAACTAGTTCAAACTCAACACCATTTTGGTTCAATCAACGATTAATTCTCCAAATTCCATGAGCAAATAATGAATTATTATACTCATCTGTTTGACAAAGTCATCTTTTATATGACTTTGCGGTGTCCCTGTGTGTTCTTGTTGTTGTCGCATCATTGTAACACGCTGCCTGCCATTGAGGTCTATAAAGCCCAAGCAGATGTTTTGAACAGGCACGGTTGCTATTACATGTTTTACTGACCACCCAAACATGATGTCCCAAAAACATCTGGACTCTTGTGCCTCAACCCGCCTGTACCTTGGCAAAATAAGGTAATCATTTGGGCTTTTGACATATATGCTCACATTCCATTTTCTTTTCACGTGGAGCTGCGGGTGACAACTCCAACTCCTCCGCTGCGAATACAACAAATTGTTTTAGTTAGGCTCGATTTCCAGGAAAATAAGCACACCACGTTGGCTCTGAAGTAACGTTTACAAAACAGTCATAATATGCACACAAGCCGTGGCGACTTTAATGGAATTGCGTCATCGCGCTGTGCAACACTGGAGATGGGCCTGCACTTGGAGGCTGTTTTTGGTTTTCTCGCAGCAAGTAAAGCAAGTCAAGCAAGTTAAGCAAGTCAAGCTCATCTGAGAGCTAAGTGGGCCTATGTGAGCCACTAAGTGTGTTCGAGGTTGGGCCAGCGCTTAAGAGCAATACATCGGATGAACAACTTTAATTAGAGATGGTTTTGTGTTTGTCGTGTCACACGGACAGCGGCCGGCCGGCGGCTCACCTAAAGTCAATGTTTGTTTTTGCGTCGGAAGCTAGAGATGAAGGTCAGTGTTCGTGCGTGTGCTGAGCACAGTGTCCAAAGAGAGGATAGGGTAGTAAGCTTCACCACCACAAGTCAACCACATCCTCCTTTGGTGCAAGGTACTCTCTCTCTCACACACACACACACACACACACACACACACACACACACACACACACACACACACACACACACACACACACACACACACACACACACACGCACACATGCACACACACACACACACTGGGGTTTAGGTGACTGTTAAATCAGGCATGTACAACAAACACACATTCAATGATGCAATCTCAATGCAAAACACGGCCACACACAAGCACAAGCAAACATACTGCCACAGTCCATTTCGCCTCCTGTTACCCTTTAACACACACGCATACATACCAACAACAACACACACGCTGCACAAATTCCACATCCACAGCTTTCTGTCCACTCTTGAGACAACTGCAGTACTCCCACTCAGCCCCCTACGAGAACGTATGATTCCACAGCTTTTATCACAGGATTAATGATCTTATAACGGCAATAAATAGAACAACTAGGCAGTAAAACCAAACCAAAAAAAAAGACAGAAATGAAAAAGGAGGGAACGAATGAAGCCTCCTGCTTTGTCCCATAACATGGGCCATTCTAACCCAGAATTCTGCAGATTGCGCTCTGAGCTTATGGAGTTATTTGAGCTTTTTTGCCTCCTTCCTCTTCACAATTTACCCATCTCTCCAGTCATTCTTAACCTGTCTGACACCCCTGAATGCGGGAAGCATTTCTATTTCTCTAAATCTTCTCACACATGGGGACAAGGCAACCTAGGTGGACGTATTGGCAGTCTCCAAGTGCATAACTTGGATCAGAAGTGTCCAACATGTGGATGGATCACTGCTCTTTATACACACAAGTGTGCACATTGTCTTAGGCAATATTTGACTCTATGATTGCCTTCCACGAGACTTGATCCTGGTCACACAATGTAAAACTGTTTCTGCTCATTTTGTCTGGTTCTTAGCAGGAATTGAGCTCACTAGTTGCTTTTTGGAAACAAAATGTCACTAGAGCAGACAGAAAAATCGTATTAGCGACCGTATTGCTTATTAAGCAACAGTGACTAGCTCCGCTATGTTGTTAGTGGAAGCAGTGCACGTCAGCTAACAACGATGGATAAATGCTTTCATTAATTCAATTGAATTTGTTACAGTGCTTTCCTTTTTAACAGGTCATGAAAATTAAGGTTGAAACAAAAAAAAAAAATGTCCCATTGCATTTAGTGCTACATTATGTGTGAAGGGGGTCTTTGATGAATGTCTCTGGTTACTGAACCCAGAAAGTTTAAGAACCCTGGCCTGTCCTTACCTGGTTTAAGTTTGGTGGATTATAACCACTTAAATTGGCAAAACTAGCTATCATGGCCGCTTTCTTTTGACCTCTTTAAGGGCTCACATGTGGGGAATGTACTATGTATGCCCCCATAATACACACACTTGAGCGATATGGGGAGTTTTCAGATACATTAAAGCTACAAAACAGGTGGGCGGTGGAGTAATAAGAAAAAAAAACTCTAGTTCCAAGAGGGCCTTTGCATGTCCTGGTGCTTGGGCCCTAACAAGACTCACGGTCATCTGAGCCAACTGAAGGATGGAGATGGAGGAAAACTAAATCAGAAGCAGATGGCCTCCGTGGGGGTTGAACAGGAGAAACCGTCGTAAAAATCAGTGCTCTGCTTTCAATTAAGTCATACATTTTTGAAAGGTGGGGGTAAACTAACCACTGTAGCTGCGACCACAACTACAGTGCATTAGACTCATTATCATGTGGAGGAATGTGGGGACTAATCTCTTATTAGAAAAAAACAAAACAAAACCACATAAGGAATCTCAAGCATTTGTGATGATGCAGTTAAAACACACGATTTGACGGTTCATGGGATGATCCTGTCTAGACAACAGACAACCATTGGTGAGGTTTCAGCTAATAGCGTGTAATTGATTTCAAGTTACACAGTCCAGGGATCCAATATTGTTTACCTTAGAAGCCAATCGGAAATCTGCTCCAAAAATCTGATGACTAACAACTGGAGAACTGACCAGGCCTTAAGAGTGAAGGGGATCCCGCATTTTGTCTGGGATCTCACATTCCAAGCGAAGAGTAATGACCAAGTGGACAGACACCAGACTTGACACTCCCTTGCCCTCACCTTCAAATGTGAACCCTTAATCCTACGTCTCCAGCACCAGGATAGTTTGGTCTCCGTTTAATATTAGATGTCCTGTCCAAGTCTAAACCAAAAGCAAACATTCCCACAGCCCAGATCACTACTCTCAAGGTTGGAATGTCTTGCTTTCTTTAGATATTAGAGAAGACATCTTACCTACAATTGTTTTAGGCTCGAGGTCTTGGCAGCAGTCTGTACATGGATGATAGACGGAGCAAGAAACTGCTGACTAAGCTTTGAAGCAATTCTAAAATCAGCTTGGTGTCAGGAAACAATGTTGAGGCTTTAGAGAACACTTGTGATATCTAGTTGGAAAACTGCAGAACTGTTGATATTACACAGGACAGTCTGTCATTTTCTATACTGATTATCATCTTCGTGGTCATTGCATAGTTGGAGCCTAATGGTCCTTCATATATATACCACTAATAGAAATCCTTAAAAAAAAAAAACTCAGACATGGACAGACGAGATGGATCTAAAAGAAAATGTCAAGAAGTATGTCTTAAAGGAGTTGCCTGAAATATCAGTGAAATCATTAACATTCAATTCCAGGATGGGAATAAATAATTATTCTCTGGAAGCATCGTTCTTGCTACTTACATGCATGCAAAATCGGACCCGGGGGAAGGGAACCACACGGATACTGCGAAGTGGTCCTGTCACAATGTGGTCTTTCTGAAATAATCTCTCTGTTATCTGTGTGCTATTCTTGTTGTTTTTTAATACATGACCATAAATATATCAAGATAGCATCCAGATAATATGGCCCCAATTCTTGTTGTCCTTCCTGTATCTTAGTTAAGAAATTTTGGACAATTGCATGCTCTCAACCTTGTGGAAACAGTTTAGATTTAGATCACTTATCTGTTCCAGCAAGACAATGCTCCAGTCCAAAAAAGTAAGGTCTTTAAAAATATTTCAAAGCTGAAAATGACATTCCCTATAAACGTCCCAACACTTTTGTCTATTTAATGTAATACAGGGAGTCGTCAAGTTACAGCGGATTACCCCGTTATTTACATCAAAATACTTTGTACAGTTATTTAAAAAAAAAAATATTTAAAACACCGGAAGAGCCGGAACCAATATTTTGTATTTCTGCATGAACATTCATTTTTGACGGACGACAGAGCAGAGCTTTAAACACGGTAATGTGATGCGCCTGATGGCGAACCGACCTGCTACTGGACATGCGTTGCTGGAGGTAACAACACAACTTTAGAATGCCGTGATTACTGTGGGAAATTAAGGAAAAAGACGCTGCTACGGACGAATCACGGGCGCCGTAAAGTCTAAACGATGTAGGTCGCGTACGATGTAACTCGAGGACTCCTTGTACTAATTATTATTAGGATTTGATGGAGTATGAGGGAAATTCATTGTTTTGATTACGTGTGAGATATTAGCAACTAGCAGAATCTTCTGAACCAGTTATGATGCCAGTATTGTATTCAACTGAGCAATGATGCCTGAAAGAGTTCAATTTGTGTGAATAATCCGCAAAGTTCGTCATTGTGTTGTTCTTCAGACATTATTGTTAACGATCAATGAATCCACCCATCAACCACACACAGACATAATTCTTAAATGACCACCACAACAGTCAGAAAATCTGGCACTCTCTCCCAGAGTTGTTTCCACTTCAGACTTTTATCCCCTTGCTCCCAGCCCATGGTGGAGTTAGGTGACATTTAATTCAGTGTCCATAATAAACTGCTCCGGTACCTTTTCACCCTATTTGAATAGTGGTTCCGATGAGAACTATTAACTCCGAACACCAGATGTGCCAAAACTGTTCATCTTGAAAGCCCTTCAGTGGGGGCCTGGGGGGAAAAAGGGAAACAAATTGTGCATTCTGGTTCATTTACATAGATTTCCTAATGTAAACCTTTTGAAGTGTAAACAAAGCAATGCCTAGTTTAGCCAGAGCTCTTAGAAAAAGTACAAAAACTTGAAGCTCTCGATGAGCATTTGACATTCTTTGGCATTGCTCAGTGTCCCCATCACAGCAAAAAGAAGAGTTATACTGTCATCGCTGCGACCCAGACAGGTCAGTGAGTCACAACAAAAACATCCCATTGAGTGCAGCGTAAGATGTCGTAAAGAATCGACTGAGGTTGTTTTTCAAGACCACAACAGAGATGTTTTGGGCAAGTTATACTTGCAAAAGGATTCGTAGATTGCACTCATTTTTTGGGGTTGACCGCATCAAAGCAATAGTAAAGTGAATCGTGAAAATTGTGCTTAAAGAAAGAATTCTGTAGGAATGGGGCAAAATACACTGTGTTGTATCACCACAGTGCAGTATGAATACACATATCACATATTTATAAATTAGTGTCTAATTCTGCATTTGTGAGAAGTTTGGCGTATTAAGAAAAATGTATCATTATATAAATTAAAACAACCAATGAAAAGTCTTATTTTGTTGTGGTTTTAATAATGATTGGCTGCTGATTCTGCTACTTACAGCTTGGTTCATTTTGTTTTGACAAGGCACAAACTTTATAGTGTGAAGGAAATCAGAAGATCAGGAGAAGAGTAATTATTCTGGCAGTTTCATGTTTTATAGCAAGTCATCGAACTTTGCTGCCATGCTCCGCCCACACACAATGACAACAACTCAGCTGTTTTGCAGTCAAGCATTGCACATCTGTCTAGTATACTTGTTTCCAATTAGGTATTCATTGGACAAAATCTCCAGAACTTAGTCTTTGAAGGACAGGCTTCGATAGCCGGGTTTACATTAATAATATTTTGTCATTTTGATTAAAATCATTCTGAATTCTGTCGAATTTGTGGTCACCTGTTTAAATGTAACATTATCCATTCTGATTTGTTGTTTACATGCGCCACTACGTTAATCAGATCAGCCATCAACATTAGGATGCGCGGAGATCGATGTAAACCTCAGATGATTTATCAAGATGAAGTTCATTCATCTATTAAGCACCGCAGTTGTGGTTATTTTAATATTTTTATTAAAGCCACATCTTTTAGAGTTACAAGTACTTTAGGTTAGAGTTAGGGTAGCTCTCCCGTCGCAGACGAGCTCTTGGTAAGACACCAACATTTTAAAATGTGTAAATGACGACATCAAAACGTTTTCACTACACGCTGAGACAGAGAGATTCTGATTGAACTGTTTATTAGAGGCTCATTCGGAATAGCAAAAAAAGTATACCACCCCCATGAATCCGAATGAAATTCCATGTGGATTGGGACTTTTCATTCCGATTGAGGTGTTTATATGGAGCATATTCATTTTGTTTGCTCATTCAGACTCCTTCTAATCAAATACATGGCTTCATCGTAACCCGGCTAATAACCCTAAAATGTCCTCTTCTCCATCTCCTTCATCCAAAATGGAAGCCTTCTGTCTTTTCGGAAACAGAATATTGAAACATTTTGGTGAGTCTTCGTAAAAGACCTGCCTACCAAAATTTATGTAGCTAAGTGAAACTAGCTCATTCAATGTCATTGACGTCAAAGATCAATTTTTACTGGGATGGTATTTAATGAGCAAGTTAAAGAGGCAAAATTTTCATGTAGATGTCTGTCCTTGCTTGGATTATCACTACCCACATTGACATGCATCTGACATCAGAGCATTTCCAGAATAAAGCGGCGAGGATGCGGTCATGCGGTCCATCAGCCTGTCAGTCAGAGCCGAGAGCCCGAGCTAGTCCTTGCAGATGGCCACTTCTTCAAGTCTCACAAAAAAAATGACCCTATGACCGCCTCAGCTGTGTCCCACTGCACACTGAACAAGCTTTTTTTATTGGCTGTTTCCGCTGCTGGACTTAAAATCCTCGAGGCAGGGCCAAAACCTCAGTCAGGTGCATTATGGGAGACTGTTTATCAATCCCGCCATGTACTACAAGCTCTAAATACAGCCACTGTTTTTCCATGCATCTTTTTCACCAGTAGATGCCTCCTTTGCGGGTGCAGCTGTCTCTTTCTACTGCGTGCAAAGGAAAGTGGCTTAGGCTGAAAGTGATGGGAGGAACAGGTGTGCTGTTAAAAGTGATCAATCTGCACTTGCTGCAGCACAATGGCTCCTTGTTTATGTAAACAATCACTTCCTGAATGAGACTGACAATGCGAGGGCAAAGACGGTCCAGTTGTATTCAATTATAGGCCATTCGTCCAAGGGCCATACTAAATTATGAAAAAGTGTGATTGAACAAGCCAACACATATTTCTTCTTGAGCATTTGTGGGTCAAACGTTTTCAGAGTTTTTATAGCGGTTCCTCTGAGGTTTTTAGAATTGCCTGGCGGTCCAGGTCAAATGCTCATTTATTTGGCCAATTGCCATAGGTTGTAAGGCTGCAAATCACAAAGTAATCCAATCCATCAATTTTCTATACTGGGTGAGCTGTAACCTATTTTCTGTTGACTTTAGGCAAGAAGTGAGATACGCCCTTGACTGGTTTCCATGGCGCATCCACACAATTAGAGTCTTCAATGAATCTAACATGCATGTTTTTCAAATATGGGAGGAAGCCATATTTCCTGAAAAAAAACTGGTTGTAGTCGAGAGTCAAACCAGAGCCTCATAACTGTGAGCCAGTCGTGCTAACCACTAGACCAGCATGCTGCCCTCATAATAACTAAAACAAAACAAAAACACTATTTGATGTTAACAATATCGCTGCCAATCAGATTCAATTACCCATGTGTATAATAAATGATTTCAGACACCATCGAATTGGTTTGTGACAACATATTTACGACGGCCATGTGCAAGCTGACAAAGCGTAATCACTTTTCTCAAACGTTCTTCACCTTTGGAAACAATTATGAGCATTATTACAACAGAAAGGCAAATGTATCTGCTTTAATCCTGCTACGCTGGCGTCGGGCCCTACACTCCCCAGCGTTCCGGAGTGCTCCAATTGCTAGCTGCTAGCATCTGGAAACCATCAGTGTACACAAAGGAGGAGCGGAGGAGCTCCGGCCCCGCTCTGCCCCTCTCCTCATCCCCCAGGACATCAACACAATAACACCAAACCAAGCCCAGAACCTACACTGTGTGTATGGGAGACATGCACATCCTCATTGCTTAACCGCTATTTGTTTTGGCCGCCATTCATCAAGAGATAGATTTTCAGATATAGCGGATGAGGTTCAAGTCCTTAGTGTTGCTCGACTCTTTTGTTTTTTCATTAACCGTAGCATTTCTGATAAGGCCACTAATTGCTCCAATGTGGCTGCAGTTAAGCAAACTAGTTAGCCATTGGTGCTACAAGAAACTGGATGCGGTTTGAACCCGAAAACAGTCTAGAAAACACATATCCAGGCTATAACCATGGTTGATTCTTCTGTGATACATGACACTGACACATTTTTCATGCATTTAGTAGCCTTTCAGTAAACACACATCTATTAATCATGTGGTTTGCTGTTTTTTTCCCCTGCACAGCTAAAACTTCAAAGATGTGGTTCGTGTCGCTTCTAGTCCACCAAAGGCATGCAAAGGAATACAATGTAACACTTGTACACACATTTTTTTTTTACATTAAGTGTGGTGATAAAACACAAGTTGCATGCTGATTTTGTCAAGAAAATAGTATGAACTGTAATATCCATAAATAACTAAACTACAGTAGATCTGTTAAAACAGATAAGAAGACATGTATCTAATTTGTTGTTGAGTACAATCAGATACTTTCAATAATAAAAACACAGTTCTCTTAGTAAAACACTGTAGCTTAGCCTCTGAAGTACAATCAGTAGTGTTTGTGTGAGGAAAAGTTCAAAGCCGGTTGCCAGTGAAATCTAATACTTGCACACATTCCTTAACTTTAAGTGTGGTGATAAGACCCAAGCTGCATGCTAATGTCATCAAGAAAATAGTTGCTTAAGTCCGAACAAAATATCCATTGATAAACTGCAATTGTTAAACACCCTATCATTCTGAATATTAAAATTGAATAAAATAGACAATAGTAAACACTCCTGAATTTTGAACAATTGAACAAAACACTTAAAATAAGAAAGCCACAGTTCTGTTAGGTAATCGGCCTAGCCACTAGAGTACAATTAACAATTAGTTAGTTATCGGTTAGGTCTTTTTTGGGGGCAGGGGGTCCATAAAGAACAATACACTACGGTTGTTTAAACATCACAGGTTACAAATGTTCCTAACTATCAATTGTTTACCATAAAACTGAATAAAATGTTTTAAGTAATGATGCTGCTATTCCATTTGCTAAGTAGCCTAGACACCCCTGTGCAATCAATAACCAGTAGTGTTAAAGCTAATTAAAGTTCAAATCTTTAAAAAATATTGATACATAGTAATACATTCTTGCTGCCTAAACATTACAAAAAGTAACCTAACTACTTATTGTTTCAATAGTTCAAATAATAATGACCCACATTTCTTAGCTAATTAATTAGCCTAGCTGCCAGAATACAATCAGTTGTGTTAGCAGGAGATAAAGTTCAAATCCAGTTACTGGTTAAATAAATGTGCTTTCTAAAGTGCAGCAAGAGTTTATAATAGTTTACTGTTGCCGTGCAAAGTGAATTTTGCCCACCAATCACCTAAATAGAATTTCTTGTAGTGGCTATAAACTGTTAAAAAAAGTTAAGTTAGCGCCACTGTTTAGCTTCACAGCCCCACTATAAATGCATACATATAATCTTGTGAAATGTCAGTCTAATATTAAATGAATGAATAAAAAGTCGTGACGAATACAGTTTATTTTTGGTAACATGGGCAAGTGAGTGCTCTGTACAGTAGGATTTCCAATTTTAAGTGCTCCCTGCTTCAACCTGTGAGTCAGGGCGCTATACTTACTTAAAAATAATAATAATAATAAAAGGGTTTCATATTCTATAAATTCCTTGTTTTATTTGTATGTGCTGCACATTTCATAACACTTCTATAAACAGTTAGCTCACAATAGCACACACCAGTTATGGTCTAAATATGCTTGTGGGTAGCTGCTTTATCCTCTCTTACGCCTGACACAAATAATAGTAAACAAAGGTAGGGGTGAAAAATGATCACAGAAGAAGCCACAACAATATTCGCATCCAAGCACAACAACAAAAAACACACAAGTCCATGCAGTCAATAAATAGTTAAGAGTCAGTCTTTTTTTGCAAGGTATCTCAAACCAGAACAAGTGTCTAGATTTAATATTCCCCCCACGGATTCCTGTAAAGTCCTGTAACATATTGCATTGGCATACTGTGTACAGTATGTTTAGTCTCTTTGCTGACATGCTGAGGGATCACATGGGGCGGGGTAAGGTAAATGAAGACAGCTGTACTAAAGTTAAAACATCCCACAGCTATCAGTCATGTAGATACAACGTCGAGGTGCTTCGCCAGAGGCTAAAAAGACCTTTAGTGGTTTCAAATGTCATCAAGGCTCACTGAGAAACTATTGTAGCCTAAAACTATGTGTGGCTTTTTCCCCAAAATAATTCAGGCAGACATGAAGATGTAATCCTAATGCAAACAAACAACATAGGTCAATATAGGCTCCAAAAATGCTGCCAAAACTACGCTGTTCATCATTTTTATGTGTAAACAGTCTTGATGTTTACCCTTTTTTCAAATAATATAAAACATTTGATGTTTCAATGACTATGGCCATATTAGAATATGCCGCACTGTTGACTTAGATTAGACCAAATCTCTACTTAGTCTTCTTTAATTACTACAAATTAAAGTTGCAATTTGTTTTTGTTTTGATAAACTCAAGGCAGAGGTCTCATATTAAACACAGCTGGGTTCTGTCTCGTGATGAAATACTTATTTGCAGTAGTCTGCAAAGTACAGTCAACCCCCACTTTTCATGAGGACAGGGACTGGGCCAGCCTGCGAACAGACAATATCCACGTATAATTGACACTAAATGCTGACCGGCAAAATTCACAACAGTGTTTGATTCATGAATTGGCCAAAAAATGTCAAAGCACGCCCACTTTTATTCCTTTCTATGACTCTTCCAGTCTCTCCGTATCGCTAATGCAACCTGCTGATGTCATTCAGAGAAGATCCTGTTTGAAGCCACACAGTGACCATATTTGCTGTTGAGACATTTGTTAGAGAATAGCAACTTGTCTAAAAAAAAAACTGAAACATTGAATAGTTGGACATTCAAAAGTTTAGAGGACAAATTAAGTTCACCTATAAAGTTTATAGTGCATATCAGTTTCATCCTGAGACATCACCTGAGAGTCTAAAACCCTTTTTTTTGTAAATAATGAGTGTGTTGCCTTATGAGTGTCCATCTCAATGGAGCCCTGCGTCAATCTCCTCCAAGACAGCTGCAGATGCATATCACCATGGCAAGCCAATGCTTATTCCCAGATTCCTACATTTCCACAACCCAGCTTCCCTAATTGGCCACGGATCTCATGTCTCATGTTCTTGGATGCCAGGTGGAATCCTCTCCCTGAGGATCAAACGTGGGTATTTTGCTCCAGGCCCAAAAAAACCACTCTTTTGTTTCTGAGCTGTTTCATCAGATTTCTTCCTCACAGAAAACACCAATAGTGGATTAGCAGGGAATCAGACGCCAGAAGCTCCGTTCCATCACCACACCTAATGTAAGAGTATGCCTACACCTACCATATTTTCTAGATCTTAAAAGCTAATGCTAAGTGGAGTCGTGGGTGTGAAGCCCTCCGCCACCCCCAACCCTGGCCTGCACTGGCCTTGGATTAATAACGGTCCCACTAAGCCCAGCAAGCTGTGCAGCTGCATGCCAGCGTTAGGTTACCAGCGACGTGAATGACAAGAGCAGGTTGAGTGGCAGGCTGGTTTACAGAGGTGCACATCATGTACAGTAGGCTACTAGTACTGTTTGTTTGTGCACGATACATATTTCATATAGGTCCATAGATCTATGTCAAAGTGGTACTATATCCTCAGTGTCAATAATAGTTAACATTCTGTAAATCTAAACTACTTTATCGCAAATGCATACACTCTTAAATATGGTGTAAATGTGGTACATGAGATGTGTGTCAATCATTCAGTACGGAAAAAATTGCAGAGATTATCTTCTTTACTGTTGAAAATGGCTCAATGAGTCAATTGTCTCTTTAATCAAAATAATACATTTGCCGACATCAGCCTTTACTTTGGAAAACAACTAGTAACTGATGTTTCAGAAAGGTTGATGAGTTGAGTAAATCAATCACTTTAGCCACAGGTTCCCAACCGGCAAGTAAACAAGCCAGATGAGTAGAAGCACCCGTGGCTAATGGACTTTTACTTTCTGGACCTGGATTTGACACCTCTTATTATTGTATTATTTGGTACATCCATGTTGTCACTGCCCTGTGTTGACACTTATGTAATTCCTTACTACATCTAAGCATGTGTTTTTTTTAAGACTCCGGTGAATGAACGGTAACCACACTGATAAGTGCCACTTCAAATGTCCAAAAATCTGAAGATGTCAGGAGTCAGTGTCAATGTTTCAAAAGCACAAAAAGCCTAAGAAAAGCAAAACATTATAAATTACTCCTTTGGAGTTGGTTGATCGAAGGTCTGGGGGCAGCAGGCTGAGATTCTGCGTGATATGATGACGTCATTCATGGCACTCTAAAGTTTTGTACAACAATTCTGGTGTATTTTTCCCGAAAATTACAGTCAGATTCTGAAATTGCATAACCTCGAAGAGTTGTTTCAAGGTTGCATTATAAGTGTAAATGGGTTGAGATTCCCAAGGCTAGATAAGTTAGCACATCAAAACACTGTATTCAGAGAGTATTTTTTAAGATGTTCTGACACTAGGCGGTTTACACATGCTTGCTTGTTAATATGCTGCAGATGCTTAAATTACAGTTAGCTTGTGTTTTTAAATGTGATTCTTTCCATACACCATTGAGGAATTTAAGTTGTATCCTCACCCCCTACTCTATCTAACTTTCCTAGCGCTGGTCTTATCAGTTGCTGGAAGATGTCTCTTTTATGAAAGTGGTGTTCCTGATAAACTTTCACCCACTTGCGGGACTTGTCTCCATTTACTTCTGGTAACCTGTCTGAGTGTGAGGGCCGAGATTGTCACGGTGCATTCAGAGCCTCTGACTGTGGCTTGCAAGGAAGATCAAGGGTCGGCCTGTAAAAACATTCCCATGCTGCAACACCGCCCACCATCCACCACCCAGAGTCCTCAACCCTGCCAGAAACTTCCTGGCACACTGCAGGGCAGCGAGATACAGTCGAAAAACTTTAAATTAAATTCTGAGCATGGATCCCCCAAATCTGATTTCATTCAACACACGAGTTGCTGAGGAAAAAAAACATCAAGCTATATGATAGGGAAGAAGACTTCATCTTCACATCATTATTCTTCAACCGTCCTCTGTGTCCAATCGAAACCATGTTAAAGGTTCACACAATGTCAAGTAGTAAAGCATGTCCCCCTTGGGGATCAGCAAACTTTCACAAGCCGCTTGTTTATTCTCACATTTACTCACATTTGAAGGTTTGAACCTGTCTCCACCTTATTACATAATCAGCAGGTTCTCGTCTACATGTATGATTAATGGGATTTTTCCTTCTCTCAGCACATTTCTTCCCGCTGTTATTCTAATCTCCTTGAACTGAGTCCGTGCAAATAAATAAAACCCAGAGTACATCACGTCCACTCGCACGTTGTAAGGGCTGATTTGGGCTTACCTCGAATGCGCACACACACACCCCTGTGGCTTCACATGCTGACCACAACTGTTCACTAAGCTATGGTTAACACAGCCCTGATTCCTCGAGGAGGCCCGGCGTTGCTGGGTAGGCTGCCAGAAAAGTACTTCAAGACACTTAAGGAGGGAGGAAAAAAAGGGTTACAAAATCCAAACCACTGAATAAGATCCTATAGTTTGTATGTTGACATACAGTATGGATGAAAAGACTCTATAGGGCGGCCACTGTGGTTTGTTGTTGTAATTACATAAAATTTCCCCCAGGGATCCATGGTTCTCTCTCCAAACATGTACAAGCCTGATGCACCTCTGAGATCCCTGCTGAGGCAACAATACAGGCTTGCCTTCCTGACCTCTCCGTCTAGCAGATCCTGCAGACGCACAATGTCCGCCTTAATTACCAGCCTCCATTCCCGGCAACTATGGCTTAGCCCAATGGTGCCCATTCAGAACCACAGTCCCTCCCTAAGGTGCCCATTCAGGCCCCAACACAAAGCCAGCAGTGTCATTCCCTGATCCCTTGACACCGCATCCAGAATAGTGTGCCAGTGCTCGCAGCAGCTTCACAGTGTCTCTGTATGTCCGCCTTCTTCGTCATTCAAACTCATATCGACAACGAATGTCTGCGGTTTATACGTGAAAGAATCAATGAGCTCAATTCAACATAGCATAGAGCAGATAAGAATGAGATCTGGTCTGATAAGAATCATCAAATAAGAATGTTGGAGGAAACTGATACAATGGATAATCCAGGCATAGAATGCTTCCATCAAACCTTGCAAGCACTCATTCTACACCTAAATCAGTTGTAATCTGACCCAAAGTGGCAAGTTCTGAGTACATTCAGAGGCAACCCACACCAAAATATGTACGACCATTAACTGAATCCGACTTAAATAGTCTTATATGCTCACCGCAAGTTTATCATTTGAGAAAACATATCAACAAACACCTCGGTCAACAAAATAAATTGTTTATTTTCATCTGACAGATATAAGATCAGATCCTATGCGTCCCTGATAAACGTGGAGATATACATCTCAACATTCTAATGCCAGTCTTTGAGACCATCCATCCTTTGGACTTTGGACTGTTAGCCAGCAAATCACAAGGCGCATGTACACAAACAACCATTCACATTCACATTCAAATCTATGGACAATTAAGACTCTTGAATTAACATAGCACACTGTCTTTGGAATGTGGTAGAGTATGTGGGGACGTCAAGGGGTGAAAGTGGGCCGGAACGGTCCAGTTTAAAGATTCGGGACCGGAACGATCCGGATAGGTGCTTCGGTCACGAAAATATGACGGCTATGCAACTGTAAAAAACAAAACACATGTTAAATAACCTGCCAGGCTGCCACACACCCATCTAATATTGTAAAAAAAATTTTTTTTATTAGATCTCACTTTTGTTTTGTTTTTTTCATGGTTGACATGGACTTGGCATGTCAGCCACAACATGGTCATGCCAAGCAATCTGAGGAATTGAACATATAGCTAATACAATTATATGTTTAAAAAAAAACAAAAAAACAAGCATCGAGACAAATTATGCAGAGCATGACGAGATTACCCCATCAAGGAATAGATGTTTTCCATGTGTCTCTATTTCTGCAGGGGCACAATATGGAGCAACAGTATAATACATTTTTTGACAAATCAAACATCATTACTTAGAAAGTTCTCAGAGTTCCTTCTCTGTCAATATAATTATACAAAATAAGCCTCTTCCAAGGAGAACTCTCCTCGGGGCCAGCGGAAAAAATGTGTCACAGAACCTCAAGTCATTCAAAACAAAATGTTCTGGACAGTTGCTTGTCGCCTTCTGCCTACTGGCCATTGTGAAGGTTTGTGGTCTCTCCTTTGGTTATATCAAAAACACACAGACAAAACTATCAAACCTTTTTGGAACTGGTGCCCTAACAGGATATCACGCTATAGTGAATATCTGACCTGCGACCGTCCCTCCTCAGTGTCAGGAAAGCCATCCTGGCGACCCAGTTCCTGCAGTCTCAGTATGGCCGAGGACCCCAGTGACACTGTAGCTGTGTTATGCACACAAGCCACAGTGGGGTTACTATGCAGTTAATCACTCGACGTGTTGCCGGGCAGCAGGAGGGAAGACGTATTCAACAGACAAGGGGAAATGCTGTATTATTAAACTGTGACTGTTCATAATTAAAAGGGATTAAGCATTAGCATTAGTATCACTCACTGCTATGAAGACTAATTTACGTTGAAAGATTAATGAGCAACTGTCGAAAGAGATTGTTTATTAGCTTCAGTAAAGCGGAGTCTGGATTTTATTGCTGGTTTGGCAGCATGATGGGAAGACCACAGAAAGTATGTATGGAGCTAAACACTAATTTAGTACCATTTAAACTAAATATCCCGAGCAAGAATTGTACATAAATTTAAGTATTTTAGGCTATGGTTGCATGAGAAAAATGCTTCAAAATGTACGAACAGCAAAATTGTTTAAACAATCTCTGTTCACATAAACCTGTAAAAGTGACAAGAAAACTAACTTGCATCCACTGGTGATGTCACTTTGTAGCGATGTTGCTGGTTCTTCACAAAAACATCAGGACTGTTTAACATCCTTTTTGTTTCCCTTGTGATTTACATGCTCCAATTGACTCTTTTCACACTACCATTTTCAGTGCTAACAGTACTGTTATGTTTGAAATCTTCAAACTTAATCTGATCAATTTTCTGTAAATAGTGTAGACTCTTAGCTTTAACTGAAACTCTAGAGGAGATTTTAACTTTAGGTAAAAATGTATTGGGAATTTGAATGTTCTCTTGTCACTTCCTGAAGCAGTGCTAATGCAAGTGCTAATGCTAGTGTTAGTTTACACACCTATGACCCATGTGGTGCCTCGCAGAGGTGAGGTTGAGTGTCTCGGTTATGAAAACAGGAAGTGGCGCGATTGTTGTCTCAGCAAAAACTGAGCGGAAGAATGGGATTTCTGTACAGAACACAAACCAGCTGGCAGGAAACCACACTTTTTTTCGTATCATTCTTCAAGCTTTGATTTCCTATCATGGGAAGTGTCCTCACACTGCTTTCCTTGGCTCGCTGTCTCCAAACTCGTCTCAGGCCTTCAAACTGAACCCTCCCTTGTGTGTGTGTGTGTGTGTGTGTGTGTGTGTGTGTGTGTGTGTGTGTGTGTGTGTGTGTGTGTGTGTGTGTGTGTGTGTGTGTGAATCAATTGTGCACCATGCCATGACAGGGAAACATCCAAACTGCCTGCCACGGCGAATAACTGGCCCAGGGGCCTGGAGAGATCATGGGTGGAAAATGCGAAGCACTCTCTCATGACAGTCGTGTTGAAAGATTGTTTATGGACAGGGCTCACAAAAGGGGATGGAGTGCAGGAATGAAAGACAAGGCGAGAGAAAACAGCTGGTGAACAAGAATGTAAATAATTTCCCGCTTGATGGGTAACGGGAGTTGATTAAATAATGATTGCACAAGCCAATCAACAGATGGAGGTTCTGCCCTCCTTCTTAGCCTCCTAGGTCACTAGCGTTAAGACCACATAATTTTTTTTTTATCACATCTCTTTAGATAAATTTACCTCAGGTTCTCAGGACAACCGTGAAGGTAGTGCTGATCTGAGGATTGTTGTGATAACACTGGAGTCCTTGGCACGTTTTAATTGGTCATTCTGATGGAAGCATACCCAGAAAGTAGCACACATTGAACTAGATGTTAGATTGGTATGTTACTGACTGTCAAGCTCTGCTATGAATTATGCATGTATTGGTGTAAAACTGCTTTTGTGATTTACTCATGAGTTGGACACTGAAACAAATTCAGATTCATTGCCCATATGACCCAACTTCTGTGAATAACCCTAACCAAATGAAATCTGGTATGCCCAAATGCAATGTTGTTTTCACAATAACAACACACACAGCAAAGCAAAAGAATGCAAAGTCAAAATAGAACACATTGGTATGAAGGGCCTAAGTATAGTTGTTGTTGTTTTTTTAACTAGTTATACTTCCTTAGTTTTCAATGTATTTTCGTATACATCAACAAGCAGATTACACATTATGTTTGAATGAAAACATTCCAATTTGGAAGTTGTAATCACATAAAAAATGTTGTGTTTTTCTCAGTTTGTAGACAGATTTGTTATGTCTTGTTTTTAAGAACAACAAGAACAAAAATCATGTAACACAATTCTGATTAATGTCAAAGCTGAAAATTGGGTTTTGCCACTAAAACACAAGCAGATTTGCAACATGGGTAAATAAATGTGCAATTTATACAGTACGAGTATTTTGCAAATTATCCCATTATTCCATTGTTACCCCCGCAGGGTGCAGTACAAACAAGAAAAGAAAACTATGTTGCAAAAGAGTTGTGAAATTACCCGAGCAGTGTGGCTAACCTATTTAAAAGAGCCCTCTGTCAAATACAAACACTGCAAGACCAAAAACCAAATGTATTTTGTCAGAAAAAAACCCCACCAGGATGCCATGATGGATTGCCATTAGGTTTATTACCAACGCTGAAGTAAAAACACATTTAGGCAAGTCACAAATGAGTCCGAAGTGTGATCTTTCTCCGGTGTGAATATCTCGCCTTAGGTCAACATTTTGACACTGTTATAAGGAGATAATGGCCACCATTTGCCACAAGAGATTAAGTGCTGTTGAAATGATCACCACTTCAGGTGGGAGGCCCGTTCAAGTATGGCATATGGTCTTGATCAGGATACAGTAGAGTAAATATTAACTTGCATGCAAAATACAGCTTTTATGTTCGTATCTCGGATGTTCGTAACTAGAGGACTACCTCTGTAATAATTTTAATAACAACTTGGCACAATATAATAAATAAAAATATAACTGGTATTGAGGGCAGCACGGTGGCTGACTGGTTAGCACGTCCGCCTCCCAGTGCAGAGGACGTGAGATTGAGTCCGGGCTTCGGCCTTCCTGGGTGGAGTTTGCATGTTCTCCCCGTGCTTGCGTGGGTTTTCACCGGGTACTCCGGTTTCCTCCCACATTCCAAAGACATGCATGGCAGGTTAATTGAACACTCCAAAATTGTCCCTAGGTGTGATTGTGAGAGTGGTTGTTCGTCTCTGTGTGCCCTGCGATTGGCTGGCAACCAGTTCAGGGTGTACCCCGCCTACTGCCCGAAGCCAGCTGGGATAGGCTCCAGCACCCCCTGCAACCCTTGTGAGGAAAAGCGGCTAAGAAAATGGATGGATGGATAACTGGTATTGAATCCAACGTGATTCTATTTAGGTACAAGATGATTATCATTTATTATATTGTTTTAGTGGCAAGACTCCCTTCATTGTCATTCTGTCCTTCAACCTGCAAGGTTGAAAGCTGAGCAAATGGTTCAGGTATCTTAAAGAACCCCGACTGTAATGACAAGTTTGCTCTATATTTATTTGGTTGTTATTAGCATAACTATAAGATTCAGTTTTCAAAAATAATTTCCAGTTTAATACATTTTGTAGAAACTTTATTTGGACGTACGCTGCCATTGTTATTTACGTCGCAATGCATTCAGTGCGTAGTGACGTAGAATGGCGGCTGGCTCCCTGCCGAGCAATGTAAATTTGTGAAACGTCTATATATAAAGAAAGGTAAGCCTCCGTAACGTTCCTAAAGGGACAATCAAAATTCTTGACTGTGTCTGGTGAATGACGAGAGCACGGCGTGGGGGAGGGTGACTCTCCTGATCACGTTTCTTTAAACATTGCTTGGCAGAGCGATGGCGACGTACGTCCAAATAAAGTTTCTACAAAATGTATTAAACTGGAAATGATTTTTGAAAACTGAATCTCATAGTTATGTTAGTAGCAACCAAATAAATAATATAGAGCAAACTTGTCATTACAGTCGGAGTTCCTTTTAATAAAGATCTGTATTTTAAAAAAATGTCTTTGGACTGTATAGTTAAAACAAAACGTGAGCATTATGAGATTTAAAAAAAATCATTTGTGACATAAAAAGGTGTGTGTTTCCTTGTTGGTCAGTTTTTCAAACTTTGATATGTTTTTATATTGGTAGCTTGAAGAAGCTAGCCTCGCTCAGCTAGTATTTGCTTGTCATGTAGTGCCACATTGTTCCTCGATAAAAATGCACATGCATCTATTACTTATCTCATCTCTCTCTAATAAAAGAGAAGCAGCAAAAAAGGAAAATCCTTATGGCCGTAGGTATCTTATTCCTTGGACTATCAATCCACAAATAAATAAACCTTGGGAAATTGGCAGAACCTCTGTTAACTCACCAACTGGAGTGTAGAAAATTAGGCATTAGAATCTTACAATTATTTAATAATGTCTTTGAGACCCTATTACTATGACAAATGTCAAATGAAATTGGTTTGATGTTTTTGTTTTCTTTCAATAACTATTATTGTGCAGCCTTTACACTTAACATATTTTGATGCTGCTGGTTCGGTTAGCAGCAGAGTTAAATGGGCTCAGCAACGTTTTCATGCCAGTGAGTGAACAATAGCGTCTCTAAAGTGAGATTATTAGAGTCCCCTGTGTTTTTTGTTTTTTTTTCATTTTGAGAGAGATGTTTATTTTTGTGTTGATGACTGATTTGGAAGTATAAAAAAACAGTCGCTGAATGCATTAGGTAGTGGCTGTGGTCTTGCATTAAATATGCCAACAATTGCGCACAGAAACAGACCACCCACATATAACCATCTATTAATTTTCCATGAGTTCATCACCAAATGCAAGAATATATCATTCCGTGCATCGTTTTCATCCGAGATGAGGCCAACTGTCGGAGGACTTATTAGTCCCCCTGAGTTGAAGCAAATCATGGCCGCAAGTGGAAGACATCTTGGAAGCCAGCCAAGGCGTGGCAGTGGCGGTGAGGGGCATTCTGCTCATGACTGGGGGAGCGACCTCATTTTCCGAATAAAAGCCAGTTTACATAACACCTCTGTCCCTGTGACGAAGGGGAGCTGCGGGCTGCCAGACCTGTGGTTTTCGCTTGACTATCAAGAACCATTGTCTCCACTCCACCATTAGTGGTTCCAATGTTAACATGTTATTACAAAAAAATGGGTCTTACAATTTAAGTAACATAAATACTTTAGTGGCCTCAACTATTTAATTGCCTTCCACTCAGAGCCAGGTAGTGGGAGAGATATCTAAACTACAATGCAAGCATGATCAAATCAAATTGGGTTCCAAAATTGGTTGTTTTGTGAGAATTGCCTTATTCTGTCAGTTGCAACTTGGCAGTTCGCATATTTGCATGAAATTAAATCCTAATAATGACAACAAGTTGGATGTACTTTCCCAAATCACATTACATATGGATCAAATCAAAATCCATGTGTTGTGTAATGGGTCAGCCGAACACTGCTGCCATCATTGCAAGATTTGTGTCACACACATTACATGGGTCCAGAGACGGAACCACTAGTGACCGGCAGGTAATAGCATAAGTGATATAGCACAATTGGAAGGTAAAGTCACGGACAGGACGCCCAGGAGAGTGTTAAAGAATCAGGATGTTGATGAAGTGTGTAGGTGTGGATGCCGTTTGGAGACTCTGCGGCTATTTGAATTACTGCTGGCAGTTTAACAACAGCTGAAACAAAAACCAGAAAGTCTTGATTTTGAGTTTGACCCTGGAATGCTGACATCTTTGGCAAGATTGAGTCCAAGGTTTTTTACGGACATTGTCGGGGCTTATTTAAAACAGCATTTCATTGTATTCTTTTAAGAGGATACACTCTAAAGTAGACATCATTTGGTTTTCAGAACTGGTTTGATAGAGATATGGAAAAGATAACAAACATGCTAGATTGTCTATTACGCTTGCTCCAATGATGAGCATTACAGTCATTTGCAAATGCTCACATCTCAGCATTACTTGTACGAAAATTGAGGCCAATGTAACCGGTTGCATGATATACTCCTGGCCAAATCCCGTTAGAGTGGTCAATAGATGATCTAATTCCCACACATTGGACTTTGGCTTTGCGCACAAAATATTTCATCAGTGCACAGGTCTTTTACGGACCTCCTGAGACCAGCCATCATATGTTATAAAGCCAGTCAAAGCATTTTAATCTCACATCTGCTCCTCGTTACTCTTCCATGCAAAAGAAACATAGCACTGGGATTTGCCATTGCACCTCACCCAGGCAATGGGAGAGGAGGAATAAGAATGGAGAGAAAATGAAAGAACCATGAGTCCGACTGGAAAACAAGCTAGTGTTGTATATTTTATACTAAGGTCCAATGAAATCAGATCATTATAATGGAGTTTGCCTTTACAGGTCACAATAGGGGACACCAAAGTGAACACCTGCAACATCTGCAAACCTGATCTTGATATGCCTTAGAGGAAGTTACTGTATTTGAAGTTACTTTCTCTTGCATGACATGTACCGTACCTCCAAAAACAACAAAATTCACTTGTTGAGATACTGTATATTGTTTTCATTGGACACACATTTGTTTTGACTTAGAGAAGCTCCAATTTTTCCTAGATGTATCGTCATACTTTTCAACAAGTACAGCAAAATCACTAAACTCAAACCAATACTCTTTTAATTACTCTGGAGTGCCTGCTTGCTCACATATCGAGTGTGAAATTACACAACCTTTTGTAAGCTAACTATCTATAGCTAACTATGAAATTGTTTCTGTGAAAGAGCTTTTAAGATTGTCTTGTGACTGTGTTCACAGGGGTTGTGTTGTAAATATGTTCTGCTCTGACTGCAATCGGGTAAGATTTTATCAAATAGTATCACAAAAGGTCACTAGCAGAGGTGGTCAAAAACGTCATTACATTGATCCGTCATTGATTTGACAGACAGACATATTGGCGAATGCATCCGCATTTTCAGTGAGTACTTTATGATGAGAAGCCTTGTAAAAATACACGGACTGAGCAGGACCGGATCGACGGACATAAACCTGCTTCAGTCTGTGTATTTTTACGAGGCCTCGCATCATAAAGCACTCACTGAAAATGCGGAAACACTCTCCGAAAGGTGATCTGTCAATGACCGGCCGGTATATCGACGGTTTCACCCACCTCTGTTCACTAGATATGTCTGTCATCACTTTATGGAAAACAAATTGTTAGAGGGGTCTGAATCCTCACAAAATATAGTGTCAGAGTCACTAAGTTAGCAACAGTGTACAACCACGTTCACTTTTAGGACACTCTACTTGAACACACCCACACACACATTAGAGGGGAAGCAGGTGAAATGGACACAATAATAACTTTAAGATCAGGACAAAACACACTGCAGCAACTTACTTTTTGTAAACAAGTACCTCGTTCTGTTTGCCATGGCAGTAAATCTAAGATATTCTTAAGACCTCTGAATCCCGCTTCTATGTGAAATTGCCTTCAGAGATTTGTTCTAATTTATTGTTAGTTGGACGGACACAGGTGGGGAAGTTATATTACAATCTGAAATAAGTCTACTTTCTGATTTAGAGATTTTCCCATCTAAAGCTTATGATTAAAAACATTTTCATAAGCTTTGATGGATGAGTGGTGATGAGAAGTAGTCTTTGGGGTCATGACAAAAAACTGGGGCCAAAGAACGATGCATTACACAAGAATGAATCAGCGATGAGTATGAAGAATGGAGCACATACATGAAATCCATTTGGCTAAATCAGAAAAGACAGCTGTTTCTGTTTGGAGCTATTAAGTGAGGAATCCATGCAGCAATACACAACTTAACCCTTAAACTAGCCTGACTTGTTTATTACGGCGGTTATGATGGATGATTCCTAGTGGCCGGTTGAACGCATCGCAGTCTAGAAGAAGGCAAACGCACAAATATACACACACACTTGCACACATGACTTCCAAAGACAGAGGCCAGCCTGTTTTACAAGTAGGTCAGAGCAGAGATAGAGAGGGGCAGCATGAGGGAGAGAGCCAGAGAGAGGCTACGGCAAGGTTCGCTTTTCATATGAAACAAATTAAAAGAGGTGTATCAACAGACGATCATTAAAGCAAAAACAACACCTAAGTAATTTTACGGGAACAATAACATGTACCAATCGTTTAATGCTGATCTTTCTGCTGGTGGGTTATATAATAAACGGGGTTTACCTGAGGGCAGTCTTTGATGTAATGACCCTTGTTGAAGCACAGGTGGCACAAATAATTGGGCGGCGGTCTCTTGTTGGGCTTTCTTGGCTCTGATGACAGGGAAAGGTCTGAGAAGTGGTCTGTCAGCGAGTTGAGTCCGTCCATGATGTTGTTCAGGGAGCCATAGGGCGATACATTCTTATACACGTTGTTGTTTAAGGCCTGCGGAAGAGAAGAGAAGAGATGGGTGAGGTTAGACACTGGTGGGTGCTGACCAAGTACTGTATCAAACTTAACTGATGCCTGCAAGATCTGGTTTCAGGCCTAAAGTTCATCATCTTAGATTTGAATCAGTTCATACATTTCTAAACCACTTCTAGTCTGCAATCAAATTGTAGTTCACCCTGTAGTGAAAAGCAATTAAAGAAGTAATGAATATTAAGGAGAGAGAGATGCTTAATATGACCCTAAACTTCAATGGCGCCTGACTGATGCATACCATTCAGTACATACAGCAACTGCATTTCTCTTTTGCACGTTTAAAGATTCCGTATTTAATGAGCAATTTCCTTTGCATCTGTTCTCTCCAATTTCTGCTGGACAAAAACAAAAATGAGAAAAAAACAAAGCCCAGAGATCTTTTCTCTCATTAAATTCAGAACATCTGGCGAGAGTCCCAGCTGTGCTCATGAGCTGGAAAAGTACTAAGCAGGTTCACAGAGGAGAAGAACAGAACTTTACAGAGGATGAGTCATTGTAAACAAGATGGGAGGCATGTTCCTTCGCCAGCCTGCGGAACATCAGCAATGTCACCAGATACTGCTGGCGGTAAACAAGCAGTGGTCAGTTTGTGTTGTTGCAGAGAAGCATGCCGCTGACCCAGCTGCAAGACTGAAAATGCCATCTGAATATTAATAGCAGGACCAAAACAGCCCACTGAGCTTCATTTCCCTTCCTCTGTTCTAAAGAAAAGTCGTTTGGGATCATGTGAACATCAATCTTCCAAAAACTGTCCTAAAGTCACTTCTTGTCATTGTTGACATATGAACTAAAGCACAACAGAGAACTTGAGTAGTTTGAACTACACTTGATGATTCAAATTGCTCGCTTGTTACCATGGCAAGCTTAAGCTCTAAATTTTATCAACATAATTTGCACATAGAGCAATTGTAATGTCAAATCCGTGTTGGGTTTGGGCCCAATATAAAACTAGTTTTGATTAATTTGATAAATCTCCCAGGGCTGAACGATTATGGAAAATAATCTAATTGCGATTTTTCACCCAAAAATTGCGATTGCGATATCATATGCGATTATTTTTTTCAAGGTTCTTTTCAATTCATTTTTTACCCAACAAAAACTTCATCATAATAAACAATCTACTCTACTGTATTATACATTACAGGATCTTAAGATAAAGGCAAATGAAGCCATTATATCACAGTTTTTTTCTACTACAATTACAGTTATAGTTACAATCGACCACTTCAACATATCCAATTTTTCATGTTGCATGAAACATGGCATGTAAACACTGCACTTTTTAAACACTGTATTTATCAATAAATAAATTCAATATATATATTAAAAAAATAAAACTTAGCGATCTCCAGTCAGTAAACTCACACATGCTAAAGTGTAGGCAAAGTAAAATTATACCTGCTTATACGACGTAACATTTTCCGATTTGATTTAAAAAAAACACTAGCATTCTGTAGCAATCCTTGTGGGTGGGGCACATATTGTGTAATTTCCCATGGTCTGGATGGGCCTGAAATGCAACACAGACTTTTGTTTTGGTAAGCTAATGTTCTGAGCTGTTGTGTTCTGGCATGGTTACGGCCGACAGTTGCTTGCAAATTGCCATTAAAGAGCTGTTTGTTCGCCGCTTGGCCTGATTAGTTCACCAACGCTTCAATACATGTACATTAAAAGAGGCCGCTACACCTAAATGATGGTGAGTAATGATGAGCAATAATAATTTTGTCCGTCCTATTTTTCATTCATGAAATCGGATGACACAGCATATGGCCACTTACAGACCTATTTAGCCTCAAAATATAGAACAACTCAAATTTATCAGCCGCTACCGCACACTTGCGTAGGTTGCGTGTTCACTCAGTTTACAAAACACGCTACACTACGGCAGCCAAAAAGTCAGAACTCACAATGGTGAAGTGTTGTTTTAAAACCAAGATCAAACAGATTAAACATGTTACACTCATTTCAGGTCTCAATTGCTTGAGCCCAAAATTTATCATTTGCCAGCTCTTTGAAACTTTGTTTCGACTTTCTTCATATTTCAACCAAATAACTTAAAATAGGCTTGAAACTTATTCAGAAATACTTACGGTCTGACTTGGATCAAAAGACTTTGAACTTTCATGAAACTTGACAAAATAACAAAGGAACAAATGATTGGAATTGGTCAAATGTACTGTACATGGTTCACCAACAAACGCTACATCTGGCATCAAAAGGTGAATCCTTTTACTGCTCAAATGACAAATACTTGAAAAGCCACATTAAAGCGAAGGCCCCAGTGAGTGGGCTTGATGGGATCCACAGATAAATTCATCCTTATCACAGAGGGTCAAGCATTTTTTGGGATCCGGCCTGATGTCTGGGAAATAATGTTGCTGTTTAATGTTGCATTGCGCAGAAACCTAAAACTTGGCAACCTGGCCGCGGCTCCATGCCAGATCTATATATCTGCAGTCTGTTTGCCGTGGACTCTCTAACCAGCTCCAGCTTTGAGGCCGTGTTCATTTATTACATGTTGTCATTGTGAATCAAGCATCACAGCCTTGTCCATTCTCAGGTTTTCCATCTGCCAATGCCATGCCTTTCAGCCCCGGGTATTACTGTGTTAAGTGTTACCGCGCACACACTTGTTTGTGTATTCACTTAGTGCAGTTGTTGTGGTGCTATTTTGACAAACATAAAACTTCATTCTTTGGTTTCATTCTCCAGCTGGCATACCAAACCGAAGTGATTTCACACGAAGATGGGGTGAAATGTTAGGTGAGTCAGCATTAAGTGAAAGCGTATGGTGGATCTAGCACATTTTGATTGAGTTTTTGGTGATGGATGTGTATATCAGGTACTACAAAAGCTAGTAAATAATGTCTTGTGCAACCAAGCGAGATAAGCATTTGCTTTCCCAGATTTAGGATTGTGGTGTCGCCACATCAGGGGGCAATCACACTTTGTTGTTTTAAAACCGGAGCTCATGTGCCTGGTGGGTGACCTGAGTTAGCATAAAACTGCAGGAAATTAGAAAGGAAACTGCTATAGGTTAGGGTTAATGTACGTACCTTGGAAACAAAAACAGAAAGATTGTAACGATTTATTGCATAAGCATGCGTCTTTTTGAATTAGAACTAATCTACGTTGGTATAAAACTAGCATTGGACAACACGGCAATACTTGTTGGGACTTTTGTACTTTCGTGTCTTGAAAATAACGGCATTACTCATCTCATCATCAAATCTCTGTAGTGGTTTATTTAGCTTGGCGTAGTCGGAATAGAAAGTTGCAAAATCCCCGGTGCCCCTAAACTGTTTCCAGCCCATATGCACGCTCGCTCACTTTGAAACACGTTATTCTCATGTGGATTGAATTGCATTACACAATTGAGTGTAATGCATTGTGCGCACACCCATTCTTCCGACTCGAGGACTGTTTCATGTTAAGTGACGTGAAGAGCTATTACCACAATAAAGAACACGAGTACATCTACTTTGAGTTGTTAAAACTGCAGTGTAATAAACACACAGGGAATATAAACAGTGAGTGTGCCTCTGTGAAGTGGTGTGTTTGCAATGTGCAGTTTGTAGTATCAGGTTTGCGCCCAGCATACGTTAGCGGCATGTTTGTCCCTAAAATTACACAGCGCTTCAAAAATAGACAATATGCAAACACGAGTTGATTTTGTGTTTGCACGGCCGTGTCTATTTGAAGAGGTCAAAATAAGACTAGTGTGAGCTGCTAAGCTGGCCAGTCCAAGTCTAAAACTAGACCAAATGTATTTAGCCTAATTAATGCAAGTCAGTTTGGGCCGGGTCTCAGTTCTCTATGTTATTTGTGTAAAAGGCCAGTAACAAGTTTGAGTTGTGTCATAGTCTTAGTGAGAGCAAATTAATTGGGATCTGTTTCCTGTTCGAAACTTGGACTGACTTGAGTCTTGGATCAAATGACTTAAGACATCAGTAGGGAACCTATGGACCACGCACCATATTTGGCTCCCGAAAGCATTTACTTTGGCCCGCAATATAAATATGTGAGCATTAAAAAAAATAAATCATTACTAGTCCCATCGTTGGATCTTTTTTCCCTTCATCAATGTATGCAAAAATCATAAAATCATAATTTGACAGGGTGCATCTTAAGAGTCAAAAGTCTATAGGTAATTTTCTAAATTGAATTTCTAACATGAGGATGGTTGAATTATAATAGAAATTCTACTTCTAGTTGGATAGTGTTGCTAAAACTTTCCAACACCACCACCAGAGTGGCTGAAGTCATGGTCCATATAAAAATTATTATAGCGGATGTTTCCTACCAGAACAGTCCGTGCACTAGCATTCACTGCACAGGCATGCATCCAGCTCGGTCAGTTAAAACACACTCACTCCCCCAAAAAATAAATAAATGTCACCTCATTGCGTTGCAGCTGAAAGAAGTTGTTGAGATAGTTGGAGTTGAGGGAAGAGCTCAAGTCGGCCGAGGCGGGACTCTTGCTGAAGTTGAGATCCGGGTGGGAAGAGTTGGGTTCGGGTCTGAAGGCGTCAAAGGCGCTGGTCTGGTGGTGGGGGTCTTGCAAGGAGAGATAGACCCAGTTGAGGAGTTGAGCAGGCTGGTACACGGAGGCACTCGTGTCTATAGCAGACAATAAGCTCATCTTCAATCCAAAGGGCTGAACTCGACTTGCCACCGCTGATACTTTCAATGGAACTCGTGTCTTGGTGGCTTTTTCCTCGGGGCGAGAAGTCGAGTTCTCCCTTTTGATCCCGAAAAAAAAAGAGCCTTTGTACGCTCCTCACGCCCGGAGCCTGGCTCCAGTTAAGTCTTAGTCAAAAGTCATAGCGCTAACATGTCAGTATAAAAAGTTTCCCCCCTGCTCCCCATGGTCCGCTATCTGCCTTTATTGCAGCGGGGCCGAGAGAGCTGCTTTGAATATTAAATGAGGCCAACGCAGCGTCGTCGAGGACACTGGCCAATCAGCGCTCGGTGGTCATGAATATTCATAAGCAGTGTTTTAAAGCAGATGGTTCGTCGGCCAAATCTGTTCCTCGAGCACCCTACCGCCACTAAATTAATTTAACACACCAGTCAGCGAGCGTTTGCACCAAATGTACTGTTTTTAAAGAGGTGACAGAAGTGATTGTGTGATATTTTTTCAGTTCAATTTTATGACGTTAATGATAGTGAGCCACTGGTTAATGAGTTTTTTCCCCCAAAATGTTTTGGTCAAAATATAGTCTCCAATTTCTATGTTTAAAACAAAATGATAGTATGGTATCGGACTTAAATTACATACCACCCGCTAAATCAACCTGCAGGTGGCAGCCAGGCAGACAAGACCACCAGACGCTAAAGCCTACACAATGGCTCCCTCCTGTGGCAGATTTAATAGTCATTACAGTCCTACAGTTAACCGCTAAATACACATTGTCGGGGGGGGGGGGGGCTGTGTGTGTGTGAGTGTGTGTGTGTGCGTGTGTGTGTGTGTGTGTGTGTGCGTGTGTGTGTGCGTGTGTGTGTGTGTGTGTGTGTATGTGTTGGGGGGGGGGGGGGGGCAAAATATAATAGAAATGTTTTATTTAAAGAAGAATATCATTTACTAACTTGGATAATGAAACAATTCGACATCGTTTATGACGAACAAATTTAGTTTGATTCGTTTTCGAAATCTGAGTTATTTTATACGGGCGGTTCTAGTTTCAGGAAACACACCTGCCGTGTAAAATAAAATAAAATCACGTCGTGGAACATTACCATGCGGGCCTACGGATCATGTGTTACATCCATCTAATTAATCATCATTTACGTATGCCCTCGTGAGTGGAAAAAAATGCGTTTTGTTTACTTTATTTGGCGTGTCATGTTATGACAGCGGCGTTGACAGGCAGTACAAGTGTGACACATCTATCGGTGGGCGGGTCCTCCCTTGTTCAAGATGGAAACTGTCTCGAGTGACCCACCCTCTGCGAGCCTCAAACGTCGTTCAACAGCAACTCAGCTCGCCGAGGACCAGGAAGAAGAATTCCTATAGGCCCAAGTAAGTTCCTAATCCCCAGAAGTACACTTATTTTAAGGACAATGGTTTTGAAATATTTACGGACAAGTTATCTTTGGAGACGTAGCGACTATTTTTGGAAAGCGTTTTGAGGTGTACGCAATCTCTCTCTCTTTTTTTTAATACACCCCTCGCTACCTCGGCCACGGCCACTGCATGTTTATCTTTAGCTCAATTTTACGGCTAAACTGAGCCTTGGCACTATTTTTCCTCATTGCTTTCTCTTAAGACGTCTAAATGTGTGGTGGACCGTGGTAGCGATATAATTTGGCGATTTTTTAGTGATTTGTTTTAGGTACAGTAGGACTGGCCAGTCCAATCTTCAAGCCAACTAAATCTCAGCACAGCTAACTAAGGTACAGTGCAGTATACTGTATAGCTGCTGTGTATTTAATTTAACAATAAGTTAGTAAGCCATTGTCACTCTGTTGACTCGCTTATCGTGCCTACAGTAAAACGGGAAGCTCAAGTGAAGGACCTTACACGTTGTACTTTGTCGCTGTATATGTTTATTTTTAAACCTGTTAGAAAATACTTGAGTGGTACATTAAGTCCAGTGAGGACATACATGGAACAAGTAGATCATTATGTACACGAGTTTAACTTTTGTATTTTTCAAGGAAGGTAAACACAAAAATGTCAGATCCGCTTACATAAGATGAGTGTAGGCTGTATGAATACATAAAGGAGAATTTAATGTCCCAGTCCCCGAATCCTGGAATGCTAGTAATGTATTTGACAATTATGTTCCTAGCCTTGGGGAAGCTTTAAGAGGAAATCCTAAATATGTATTTAAAAAAAAAAGAAGTTTTTAAGTATTCTCGAGTTGTCAGTGAATACATTCTACACCAGTTTATGTATGACTTGTAATAAAATCTCAGTTTTCCTGATATAACAGTTGGTAAGTGTTCATATGTATTTATTTTTTCTGTACACAGTTACTTTAAATAGAGCCAATATGGTGGTCTAGTGTTTTTTCCCCATCTGCTTTACTGTTAAGAGGTTAAAGGTTCAAATCTTGGCTCAGATCCTCCCGTGTGATGTTTGCGTGTTCTTCCTGTGATTGCACATATTTTACTCCGATGCTACAAAAACATGTATCTTAGGTTAATTGAAGACTCTAAATTATGAGTGTGAATGTATGTTTGTGTATGCCCATTGTTAGTTTCTTGGCGACTAGTTCAGGGTGCAAACCACCACTCACTGAAAGTCAGTTGGGGCTAGGCTCCATCGTATGCACTACTCTAATGAGGACAAGTGGTATAAAACAAAAATGTGTAACATTGTATTTAAGTGACATTTCTGAAAGAACTACCTTGCTCGTCTTTTGTTTGAGGAGGAATTATTGCCTTGTGGTCTTAGAAGAAAAGCATATTTACACATGTCTCTGAGAAGTCTAGTGTTCTTTTGGTTTTTGTGTTTCTTTCCAGTGTTTGGTCCTGGAACTGGTAGATATATAGTAAGTACAGTGCAAACTCATAAGTTTCTCATCCAGGAATGCTGGCCGGAAACATTTGGAAGCAGATTTTTGAAACGTTAGGAACCATTTTTCCCCATAGGAAACAGAACTAATCCATTTCAGAGTAATTTACGGCCATCATAAAAACTTCTATAATTGCACAGGCTATTCTGGAAGTCTAATTTCAACATTTTTGACTTACATTTAAGTGTAATACTAACCGCGATTCACATGAAAGCATACAATAAAACAATTATTAAATGAAGAGGGTTCGCTTTAAAACCAGCAAAAACACTGCACTTTAATAACAAGTAATAAAACGTGCTGTAGAAAGCCTGCACGTAGCAGTTAACGCTAGTAGCGGCTGACAAATTAAGGTCCTGCAAGATTTGCGTGAAGGCTCCAAGTTACTTTTGCATAACTTTAGAGACATAATCCTCCAGAAAAATTGCGACCTTGGTAGCATTCAGTTATACACTAAACACCTGGAACAAAAAGGACAGACAGTATAATATTATGTCCCTTTCATGTGCCTACTGTGTTCTGTTTTGTCTTTGAAGCCATGAGTTACCCTGGTTACCCTCCTCAAGCTGGTGGTTACCCTCCTCAAGCTGGTGGTTACCCACCACAACCTGGTGGTTACCCACCCCAAGCAGGCAGCTACCCTCCGCAACCTGGTGCCTACCCTCCTCAGGCCGGTAGCTACCAACCACAACCCGGTGGCTACCCACCCCAGCCGGGTGGCTACCCACCCCAGGCGGGGGGATACCCACCCCAGGCGGGGGGATACCCACCCCAAGCGGGAGGTTACCCACCCCAAGCAGGAGGATATCCCCCCCAGGCCGGAGGATATCCACAGGCACCTCCACCAGGTAAGGCGAATGTATGCAAGCCTCCCACCCAAAGTTTTTTTTTTTTTGTAGCCTGCAGGATGTTTTTTTTTTTCCCTTCCCAAAGCAAACAAACCTCTACTGTTGCTTTTTCACTTCTACAGTGCTCCCATTCTGAGTTACACATTCTGTCCCCTACTCGTTGACAAGTCGGAAAGTTCCAGCAAGAGGAGTCATTCCTCAATTTGTTGTCCCATTCTAATATTCTTAATTCTTGGGTATTTTTAAGGCAATGCAGTATGGGTAACAGTATAATGTTTGTTTTGTGCTGCAGGCAGCTGGGGAGGTGGGCCTCCTGGCGGATATCCCTCTATAGGTGTGGACAACCTCACCAACCCGGGATACAACGCTGGCATGGTAGGCTTAGTTCATTAAGAAATGCAACTCCATCTTGAGAAAGTATTTTTATATGTATTTTATGTGACATGATGAGATGGTTGCGTTGAGTATTGCACTTAGAATGAATTTCACATCCATAACTGGGCTATTCTGTCTTTACATTTTATGGTAAGTCAGTTCTTGAAGTTTGCATCTTAAAAAAAAAAAAAAAAAACCTCAGCATCGCTTTTTTATCAGTCATCTTTCTCGCTTTATTGCATGAGAAGAACATTTTTCATCAAGACATTAAAATTAGCATCCAGGCCTCTCAAGCTTGCTCATTTTAACCCTTTCCCTTTTCTGATTCTTTGTCCTGTTTGTATCATTTGTGATGTCAGGATTCCAATTTCACTGCATAGCATGGCTGCAATTTGTTTGAATGCTTCTGTCAGAAGCATTTAAATCAGGGTTGTCAAACTAATTTTAATTAAGGGGCCACTTTCGCCTAAATTTGATTTCAAGTGGGCTGGATCAGGATGTCAATGGCCTAGTAAGCTATAAATAAAGGCAAATCAAAATATATCTATTTTTTATTTTGGGTGCAAAAAATTACAAGTACATTCAGAAAATATTTATTTAATAGTATTTTACTTCAAAGCAATCCAGCAATTCTTAGCATTAATGACCGCAATTTTTTTGCATCAAATCCTGAGTTATAGCCAAATTTCTGAATGCCACTTAAGTGGTTGTCAGTGCGCCTCCCAGTGGACAATATTAACAACAGTTATATTTAGTGAAAAAATGCATTTTGTGTTCTGTCTAACGGCCATATGTTTGACACTCCTGATTTAAATGTTCTAATTGTTTTGTATCATAAAAACATAATTCAGTAGACTTCAGAAAGATGTAACTTTGCCCATACTATGGAATGCCAATCTTTCCAAATTACAGGCCAACCAGATGTGCCACGGCATAGGGTGTTTTACTCCAAACCCCATGTACGCCCACCTCCCCGGGGGATACCCGCCTGTCTATCCACCAGGCGGGTACGGTGCCCCTTTTCCTAACCAACAGTCATATGGCCTGTACCCACAGCCAGGAGGAGGCATGCCCCAAGGCCCTGGGATGGGCTACCCAGGCCAGCCTATGCCCGGCTACCCAACCTCTCCCAACCCCACCGGGTATGGAGCAGCACCGGGGTACCCCTCTCCAAATCCATCAACGCAAGCCTATGGAGGAGGAGTCATGCCGATGGCACCGCCTGTTAATGTGAGAACCAACATGTTTTAAAGACAGTTTACCATGGACTACTGGCCAAAGTTGATTTATGTTGGATTTGAGTGATTGCAGAAAGGGTTCAGAGGGACAATCAAAAACTTCCCTGGAGCGGACCCGCTCAAAGATGTGGAGGTCCTCAGGAAGGCCATGAAGGGCTTTGGTGAGTGACTGACAACTCCAATTTCCAGCCTTGTTCATCCCCGATCTGATTGTGAAGCTTTTTTTATCCGGGTCAAACCCATGCAATAATTTGCATGGCATTTGACTCTGTAAACAGTGTCACAACAGATATGGGATGCCACCTGCTTCTCAGGTTATTCTATGGTCTCAGGACAAACACTAACATTGTCAGACATTTAAACGTTACACATTATGTAGTATTTCTGAGCTTTCCTTTAAACGGAGGCTGTCACTTGCAAATTAGGCAACGTTCATACTGCAGGCAAATGCGACCCAGATCTGATTTTTTTGCCTAAATGCGACCTGTATCTGACTTTTTTATGTCAGTCTGAACGGCTCAATTCCGATTTTTTTCATATCCGACCTGGGTCACTTTCATATGTGGTCCTAGATTGGATATGTATCTGAATATTTGCAATGCGACCGCGGTCTGAAAACTATATCCGACCTCGACGTCATCAAAAGTCCAATATGCGCTCTGTGCGGGCAGGGACATTAGGTCCGCACGGCTCGGTAGACGAACGTCAATTGGCAAAGTTGTTTCGAGTAAGCGTTGTGGCTTTATATTTGACTTTAATTTAATCCCACTTGAAACATGAAGTAGAAAGATGGCATTTGTGGTGGTGATATTAGTCATTTAGCCACGCAGGTGGCTCATTTATTATGCGCGGCAATGACGTGACATCATCGTTAGGGAGAAAAAAAAGGGAGCGGTCTCTGTGAGATGAGGCGCTCAAACAGGCTCGCCCCATTTTCACAAAATATTATTTCTACCTCCTCCTGCATCACTCCTCTGTAGATATGAGATGGTAAAAATATGAGCCCAAACGATGGACTTATAAAAGTCTGTGGCCCTGACACGCTGCTGGGCCATACGTATTTACTTCCGCAAACACAGCATTGTGATTGACGTTGTATCCTCTTCTGCGCATGCGGGTCACTTTGGGAACATATTACGTCCACACAGCAAACAGAATGAAGTCACAATTAATAGGTAATGTGAACGCTTACTCAAAAAAAACAGATTTCGCCTAAAAATCGGAATTGAGCATTAAGACCTGCAGTGTGAATGTAGCCTTAGTCTACCCTCAAATATAAGTGTGTGTGTGTGCGTGTGTGTGTGCGTGCAGGAACTGATGAGCAGGCCATCATCGACTTGCTGGGGAGTCGCTCCAACAAGCAGCGTGTTCCTCTGCTCCGTGCCTACAAAACCTCTTATGGGAAGGTAAAACATCCCGCCCGTCCATGCTTATTCTTAACACTCTTTTAGCATGCTCACGGCCTGCCTGTTTCTATAGTGAGAAAATCCACAGTTATTAAAATAGTGTTGGCGTTTAAACAGCGTTCTCCATATAGAAAGACAAGCGTAGCTTAGTTTTTGTTGACATATGACAGATGCTGCCAGCAAAAATGTAAAGAGGGTTAGAGGACAAATGCTCAGAGCTCATTATAGTTTGTTTTTCATAGCTCTAGTAATTGATGAAGGACTTCAGTTATTCCAAGCCTGTTTCCATTTTCAGGATCTGATTAAGGACCTCCACTCGGAACTGTCGGGTGACTTTAGGAAGCTGGTCATGGCCACGTTGAAGAGCCCGGCTGAGTTTGATGCCTCTGAGATCCATTCTGCCATCAAGGTAAACATTGAACATACTCATACGTAGGAAATATTATTCCAGATGAGAACACAAGCAATAACAAAAGAGATGCAATAAGAAATGTTATGAAATACTGGGGAAATGGCTTCTGTTGTCAGTTTAAATAATGATTCATTACAAGTCAGGAAGACTGTGCTCAGACAAAGCTGCAAGGTGAAATTATTATTTGCTGCGTGATCCCTGTAGGGCGCTGGAACCGATGAAGCCTGTCTGATAGAGATCCTGTCGTCTCGTTCCAATGCCGAAATCAAGGAGATAGCTCGTATTTACAAAACAGGTGAGGCACTACAAGCTGGTAAGTTCACGACTAATCGCCATGTTCAAAGTTTGATTGATAAGATCGGCGACATCCGACTGTGCGTGTTCACTGGATGTATACTTCCTTGAAATGGTCTGACTTTGGAGTTTTCACTGCAGCAGAGGACAAAATCGAACACTCCCAAAAATGATAAAATGTAATAAAATGTGGTTCGACTGTATTAATTTTGATTAAGTTGCCCGCTTGCACATTATGGCTAAAACAAGACATTTTCAAATCACATTTATATGAGTTTACAAGCAAATACACCACTATCAATCATTTGTGTTATCCCCTCAATTTAGAATTCAAGAAGTCTATGGAGGATGCCATCAGCAGTGACACCTCAGGACACTTCCGTAGGCTCCTGATTTCTCTTGCACAGGTACAACAGCAAAACCTGCTGAAATATTTTTTTGCGACTACAAGGAGGACCTCATCAACTCTTATTTATTTATTTTTTCTCTGTCTATAGGGTAATCGAGATGAAAGACCAAATGTCGACATCTCACTGGCTAAGCAAGATGCTCAGGTACAGTCTGATTTACACAAATTCATATTCATTTGTCTGTTTATCGTCATTTATGTACCGCAAATATGCTTTATGCTCTCCTCCTAGGCATTGTACGCTGCCGGAGAGAACAAGCTGGGGACGGATGAGTCCAAATTTAATGCCATCCTATGTGCCAGGAGCAAAAACCATCTCAGGGCAGGTAGGTACTAAAATAAATGCATACTTTTTTTTGTCATACTATTTCATCCCTCATCTCAATGTATTTTTCTGCCGCGTGCAGTTTTTATGGAGTACCAGAAGATGTGTGGCAGGGATATTGAGAAGAGCATCAGCAGAGAGATGTCAGGAGACTTGGAGAGTGGCATGTTGGCTGTGGGTAAGAAAAAAGAAGAACAAAACACCAGCAAGTGTCATCACCCTGCCACATTGTGTTCTGAACACAGATTTGTTTTACATAACCAATTTCATGACATGTTAAGTATGTTTACACTGAGTCACAGATGTAGCATTCATGTATCAAATATTTTCCACATGTTAACGCCCTGTTTTTTCCTCTTAATGTTTTTGCTACCATCAGGGTTGTGGTATTGTAACCTATTTAAGGTGTTCCATCTATATGCTTTATTTTAATCAGGCCAGTATTATTTTACAGTTTTCACAAATATATTTTCATTGTGTTCACTGCAGTGTGCATGTTGCGTGATATTCCAGTTTTGTTGGAATATAGTTTTAAGGGTGTTACGTTTTCATCTTGTGATGATACATCTTCTGTTGTATTAAATGACAAGTATTTAGTGTTAAGGGCATATATGTTCTCTATTCCAGTGAAGTGTATTAAGAATACACATGCATACTTCGCTGAGCGGCTTTACAAGGCCATGAAGGTGAGACTCATTCTGCATGACTGAAGTTTTTTTTTTTCTTAAATTGCTGCTAATGTGATAAAAGCCGAGTCGATGTCAAGTAGTAGATGATGTCTTTGCTATTTTTTTTCCGGTAAAGTTGTAAAAAATTATGATGATGATAATAATAATAATAATAATAATCACGGAATGTGATAATGCTTAGAAATAAAAGCATCATCAGCTCATACACTAAATTTACACAGAACATACACAATTGAACAGAAGGCGTGATGCTGTTTCCAGTCAGAGAAAAAAAAAGTAGTTGTGACTAGTCTGTACGTAATACGCATAGGAGGAAAATTGACTATTTCACTCATTCTTATGATGTTTGTGTGTGCTTAGGGAGCTGGTACTAAAGACACCACCCTCATCCGAATCATGGTGTCCCGTTCCGAGGTGGACATGCTGGATATCCGCCAGGAATATTTGAAAAACTACCGCAAGTCGCTGTACACGGACATCTCTGTAAGTATTACTACTAGCTTTGATTGGCCAATTAAATAGGCAACCATGTGTCTAAATGAAAAGCATAGCGACTGTGTTGGATGCAAATGTTTTTCCCATCTCCTAACAGGGTGACACATCAGGGGACTACAAGAAGCTCCTTCTCAAGCTGTGTGGCGGCAATGATTGAAGCAATCACATTTTACATGCCTTCAATAGTAATCAGTTTTGGCTTTATATTATCAAAGCAATATACACAAACTGCAAAAATGCATGCCGTGCCAGTGTCCTCAATGTTTACCCTGTTGTAACCTCACATGATGGCCACTTGCAATACAATTTGCACACAAAAGCTTTTATATTTTTTAATGCTGAATATATGAGTTAAATTTGAAACTTTTTTAATACATTACATGTGAGAAAAAGATTTATATTTTTAAATGTTTGTTTATTGGATCCTAATTCTTGCAATAGTGCACCAATTGTAAAAGTGCCTTTATGAGCAGATGTTATATCTGCTTTTAAAAGTTAAAATGTTCAAAAATGCTGAATTGAAATGCACAAGTGCCATAACATATCACGCCAAGCCATGTAATCTCTATTTTAAGTCTATTTTGACATTTTCCTTGCTGTTGTTGCGCTTTGTAGTTTAGGAGCATGTGCACATGACACAATCTATTTCAATCATTTGCCTGGAATTTTATATTCACACAGAAAATAAACACTGACAACTGACCTCTTTTTGGCTCATCAAATTGCTTCCATCCAAAATACAATTTGAACTTAAATATTTTCTTTACATGAATACATTTCTCAAACCGCATGCAAACCATTTTATCAACATCTTAATAATTTTGTAAAATGTAAGACCCCACACATAATAAGGGGTAAACTGGCGGTGTATTATTGCTGCTCTTAGTGTAGATGGTTTACTTGAAACCCCAAACAATCACGAGTCTCCATCTCCAAAACAGAATTATGTGGTATTGTACCAAGACTGTGAAGATAATAAAAATGCATGCTCTCATCAAATTACATGTTTGACTCACCAATAGAATTAGTTGCTGGACTACATCCCACTGGGTCGTTTCCACGCTGCAACAATGAGGCACTCTAAAAGCGGCCATGCCAGCGCAATGCCCCTGTCCTACACTCTGGCACTTCCCACCATGAAGTGCACTCTCTCAGGGCCAACAATGAGATACTCTAAAGCATCTACAGCCCCAGTCCATATGTTGCTAGCTGCCTGTCAGGTCTTTATTCTAGATTTTCCGCCATTCTCTGTCATGACAAACAATGAGGCACTAGTTTTTAGTGTCCATGGTAGTGGTCTATCCAAAGAGAAGATGTATCTTCAGGTTGTTGGCATTTCTAGCTAGCTAACTGCTATAGTGTGTGTGGGGGGGAGGGGAACTCAAAAGTGCTACTAAGCACAATTTTAGACACCCCACCCCCGCCCAGATAAACTAAAACATAAAAAAAAATCAGGAAAACTGAAATGCTGAGAATAATAAATATCCACAATTAAGTACTACATAATTCTCAGTCTCTGCATGTTTACACCAAAGATTTTCAAACATCTATAATGTATTTAGAAACAAATCTGATTTCTTTTTTACAGGCTCTTTTCCCTCTACTCTTGTCTTGATGACTTTTTGCCCGCAGAGGGCAGCAAAACACAAGTAATTCTCACGATAGTAAATTCTTTACACAAGGGTATGGCTGGTCTGCATACATCCTGATTAATTCCTGTTATTTAAATTATTTTGATGTCACATTACTCTTATCGATCCATCTATAGATAATTTTACAGTCTTCAGTGAACATAAGGTTCATTTTTTTAACGGGAGGAGTCTGGAGGGGGGGGGGGGGGTTACAAACACGGAGAGCATAGCACCTCTGCACAGGAAGGCCAATTCTGGCGTTAACTTAAAAACTCTGAACTGTGAGGCAGATGTGCTAACCTTGCCGATTATTCTTATAATTATAAATGACAATATAAGCAAACAAGTGGTTTCCTCGGTGCTTGTAATGTGGCTGTGCCCTATCGAGTCCTGTTAGCCTCACTTAAAATGCTGTCGAGCACTTTGCGGTGCACTCAGCTGGCTACAGTACGTGTAATCAATAATCATGTGGAGGGAGGGGACATTTAATGGCATCTATAGATGGGTGGGTCATGTCAAACAAATATAGCATGTCAGGGCGAACCCCTTTCCCCCCTGACATCTTGCTAAATTTAGATGACTTGAAGACATGTTTGCCATGCTGAGACAATAATCAGTCATAATTTTAATCGAGACACCATCCCATCAGTTTGCAAGGCGATGAGTTGTGTCTGCCTGTGTAATCAAGTTTCCTTATAATGATCAGTTGCTGCCCATCTGTTGCAGCTATCAAAATGAAGCAAGTGTAATTTACTCCTAATTAATAATAATAATAATAACTCAGAGTTGTTTAATTTGATGTCTCATCTGATCCCTCTGGGAACACCCTCAGCATAATTACGTCATGTAGTCAAATATGCAGTCATGTAGGAGTGATGCCGAAGGACACCGATAATGTCCTTCCTTGTCATCGTGTCAGTTATATTATGAGCCCCTTAAACCATAGCTAAACATCCATCATAGGACATTAACTACACGTTAAATAAGGTCATGTTACAAGATGTTGACATATTTATGGAGCGGATGGAAAACAGACAGTGGAAATTGAATTCCCCAAAATATGGCACAATTTGGAGTTCAACATAATTTCTGGCGAAATGTGTTAAACCATTGGTGACATCACGCGTGACTTTGACACATGTCAGCAAATGTTACATTACACATTAATATTAATGTTACATACATTAATGAGTATATGAACCACAGGTATTAAACTCGAGGTCGGGGATCTGATCTGGCCTGCCACATCACTTTATGTGGCCCGTGGAAGCAAATCTAGCTCGTCATTTTCCATGAAAAATCTGTAGCAAATTTTCAAATTGTCACATGCAATAATAACTATAAGAGAATGCAAAATATTTTAAAGTGTCAAACCCCATTTTAAAATATCTTGAACAATAGTTGAATAAACCGTTATCCTTGAGTGCTAATTTCAAAACTAATTATTGGTGCCCATTAATTTGTTCTGCACTGTATATCGCGGGCGGAATCATTGAACCTCCAAAAGCATAATTTGTCAATTTTTTTTAACCATAATCATTGTATCGTCAAAAAGTGATTGCATTTTCAATAGCAACAGATAATTAGGGTCTCAATGCCAGGGATTTACGATATCTTGTCATTCCAGTGCCGAAAGTAGTGCCATTGTTTTGTCATCAATTGCCTGAGTTGCTTACCCAATTGTGACATCTTTAGATGGATGGAATGAGAGCAATTTAGCAACCAATGTATTTTGTTCCACGTTTTTGGTTCTACTGATATCATCTTCTCTCATCTAAGCCGTCTGATAACTAGATCTGTTGAACAAGCTCTCAGTAAATTATCAGAGGGCCCGAGAATCAACATCTAAATGCAACACAAACAATGTTCTACTATGTGAAAGTCATCAGTCTGTTTTCTGTATCCTCAGAAAAAAGGCTCCAGACACGAGTGCCCATTCTGTGTCTGCAGCGAGGACCTGCTTCCCTTTGACATGAATGAATCCTTATTAATTTTTCATCTAAAGGGGAAGCAAATCGCACAGGCTGTTCGTTGAGCCAACATGGCAGACCGAGTGGAGGGAGGGTGGTAGAAGGAGAGGAAGGGAATTGGAGATGTCACAATGAGATTCAGTGCATGCATGAATAAGGTCACGCTTTGAGAGGTAAACGCCTGCAGACGGCTGCTTCTCTGCCAACAATCTTTAGAGCGGACGGCATCCATCATCTTCTTGTTGTATTTCACAAATGCTAATATCATTTGTCAGCACTCATGTAGCTTTTAAAAGCCTACGCACACACATGGGGAAATCGGTTGCAGTGTTGCATCTGAATGGTGATGGTACACGCCGGTGCATACGCCCGTGGCTACAGCAACATCATTATGTAAGCATGGAATCTGTTTTTGTTTTTTTTAATCTGCAGATTTTACACTTCGAAATGTTGAATATAGAAAGATGTGATCAAACAATTGCGTATGATTAAGGCTCAGCCAATTGGATGCCATAAAATACAAATAGTTTAAAGAAACTCCTTCTGGTTGAATGGTGCAACTTGGTTATATTCCCAGTGAAGAACCCAGGCTCATAGGGTAAATTTTAATTTAAAGAAATGAATATATGTGTGTGTATATGTACTGTATTTATTGTGCGTATGTTAAAGTGCACTTGTATACATGACTAGGTTTATACATTTTCTTTTGTTGAAATTAGAGCTGAGTATAATCTATGGTCAAAACTAATAGTGTGATTAATCTGTGTTAATTCATGATTAATGCAATAATTTTTTTGTGATTAATTAGTCAGTTAACGCTTTAACTTTGACAGCACTAGTTGAAATACATTAACCTTATTGTATCAAAAATAAAACGAATAAGGGGTAGGACTAGATACATTTTTAACTTCCTCCTACCTCTTTTTTTCCCTGGAGAGCTCAGTTTTGTTCATTCGGTAATTTTACCGATTTGACATGTCATCATCATTGCGCTCTTTTTTTTTTTATTTTTTTTTTTGTATTGGGGTGAGTATGCGTGTGTGAGTGTGAGTGTGTATTCATTAGTTCACCTAAAACCTATTTAAAAAATCCCATACCGTTCACCTAAACCGAACACTTCCAGCCAGAGTTGTGAGGCCGTCAGGAGACCCAAGGAAGGACCAAAGAAAAGAAAGGAAAGTGAAATCCAGCACCGACCAGACACCACCCACCATCCACCACCCACCGGGCCACCAACCAGAGTCCTTCACCAACCCCAGAAACATCTAAACAAATCAGGGAGACCTCAAGAGACCAAAGGAGAGACTGAGGAAAGGAAGGAAGGACAGACAAAGCAGAGTGAGATCCACAGACACCAGCCTCCACCGATTCAACGACCTGAGGAAGAAGCAGATTGTGTCTGAGTTTCGATAGATGCTGGTGTGGTGGATCTGGCATGCATAAAAATCTCCACCAAAGAGGGGAGCCGTCGACCCCTGCCAGGACAGAGCAAGCGCAACACCTCAGGGCCCCCCAGGCCATGGCAGCGCCAAGGGACAACCCCCGGGCCCCGCAGGGGCCACCGGCCGGAGACCAAACCCAGGAGCAGGAGCGCCCCCCCACCCCAACACGGACCGCGCCCCCAACCCAACGCAGCAGGACGGGGCACTGCAGGCCCGCCAGGCACCCCACCGGTCCACAGACCCCGCTCCCCCCATGACCCCCCCATCCACCCCAACCCAGCCCCAGCTGCCCCCAAACCCCCAGACAACCCCCCCCCCCCAACCGGCAGCCCCCGACCCCAGATCCCGGGGACCCCCGTACCCAGGTATCGGTGCCGAAGAGGGGCCGGACAGCGGAGCGGAGAGGGCACCCGCGCCCACCCCATCCCCCGCCGCGTGGAGGGACGGGACCCCGGGGGCAGAAGGGGAGATGGGGGCACCGGGTGGACGGGCGACACCCCCGAACCCCAGTCCCAGCGGGAAAGGCTGTCACTCCAGCGTTTTTAGTGAAAGCTAACCCTGTCCTCCTACCCCTTTTGAACATATTAACTATTTTCTTTCTTCCTATTTTGCTTTTTACTTCAACTTATATTTTATACTTGTAATGTGTTTTGTGTTTTCTTTATGTTTATATGTTCAATAAAATAAATCATAAAACCATTTAACTTCTTAAAATATTTTGTTATACATTTCTATTTTTATTATCATTACATGTTTCTAATTATTGCTAATTCAATTCTTGTATAATTTACTTATGTGCTACTTAATCGGTCTTCACTGAATCAATAGTATGAGATAGATAGATAGATATTAAACTAATATTATTTTTTGTAATTAAGATACATTTGTAAACATCATGTTATATATTTTTCAGTTACTGCTTTTTTAGTTACTTAGCCATGTTTTAAATGGTTCCATTAAATCAACAGTAAATAAGTGAAACACAGTAATTAATATACATTTATATATTAAAACTCAGCTATATTTTACTGTAATTTTTTTTAACTGTAGCACTTTGACATTTCCCTAAAATGTGGAGTGCATTACAATTTTTATTATTATCATTATTATTATTATTTGTAATCATGTAGTATATTTTTTAATTATTGCAAATGTTATTGTTGTTTTATTATATTATGTGCATCTAACCAAATCTTCAGATTGTTTTGTTAAATCAGTACTAAATACTGTACATATATGAAGTAAACACATGGCACCATTTCTCTGTTCTGCTACTCCATCGTCATTTTTTAAATTCAATTTTTGACGTAAGGTGAGGTCACGTTCACGCCCATTGAAGAAATTGGCGTGGTCTTGTGTAGCACCGCCTCTTTAACCATATACGGGCGTTGGACGGCGCGTTGATTGACAGCGGACAGCAGCTGCTGAGTTGCCCAGACATGGCGGAGGATACAGTGGAGCAGAGGCTCAGCGGCGGAGTTCCATGACTTTTTTTTCTTCCTTTCCCTCCCCCAGCATTTTGAGTCGTCCGAGGGCGCGTTGAATGCTTCTCGAGAAGAGAGAGGGGGTGAGAAAAATGTGTCGGTACTCGGAAAGGAGGCTGAAGACGACGTGAATCGCCACACGCGAGTAAGATGGGACAATGTATCGCTGTTTAGTGCAGTCAATAGCCCCGGGCAACCAATATGGCTCCTTGTGCCTTTCCCACTACTATGCTATAAACAATGCTCTCCAGATGCCGCTTCGGCTCCGGCGAACTAACTTAAGTTCCACAATCTCTCGGTACTTTTGATCGCTTACGGATATTCCACCGCGTTAGCTTTGGAGAAGCTAAGGAGGAGGGTCGGCGGCGGTGGTGGTGAGGGGCAACTACCACCGCGCGTAGCAATGGAGCCGAAGCACAAAGAGTTGCTCGACCAGTGCCACCAGAACTTAGTGGAGTCCATCACGGACGCCGACCGAGTCATCGAGCTGCTCGTCGTCTCGGGCGCCCTCAGTCAACTCGACCGCTTCGAGCTGGACCAGAACTGCTCGTCCAGCGCGGAGAAAGTGGAGCTGCTGCTGAAGATGCTAACGAACAAGGAGAGCGACCATTTCCTGGACCTGTGCGTGGCTCTGGAGAAGGCGTACCCCGACCTACACGCTGCCCTCTTCGGGGGTAACAACGGCGGCGGGCCCGTGGACCACAACACCGGTAGGAAGCGTGCTCAGTCTTGGGGCTTTTGGTTGGCTGTGACCTGGGTGGTCTTCTACAGCAGCACTGTATTAAAGCATGGGGGAATGATGTACTTGCAAAATTGCAATCCATCCATTTTCTAATTTGAAGTCTTCCTGTGTCAAACGTGAAGCCCCCGGGTCATTCGGCCCTCCACATCATTTTATGTCGGCCACCAAAGGTTGCCACAAGTTTTCTGTCAGGCCTGCTACACACACAATGATTTTTTACATCATCTTAAAGAATAAAAAATAAATAAAAAATCTGTGACAGACCCCACACACAAAAAGAAAATTAGGGCTTTGTATGCAAATGTCACATGACCAAACTCAGAAAACAGTTTAGCCATTACGATGGTTACCGGAGCCTCTAGGCTGCAGACAGTACATGGATAAAAACTGGTGGATTTTTCTGCTTAATTTATATTTCACTAACACATTATTAATCAGAATGCTGTGTTTAGACTATTAGGGGTCACATAGAACATCTTGTCAAGAATTTGGATTTCTTCCCCTGTAACAGTTTTGGTCCTTGTGTGTGTGTGTGTGTGTGTGTGTGTGTGTGGTCTGCTCTTTTAATCTCAACACAGAACATCACACACATAAATATTGTGATCGTGTGTGTGTCTAGAATCCAGTCCTCCGATGTAGAGCTCTTGCATCATCATCATCATCATCACACAGACACTTCTGGCTACGCACTGCCCTGATGGTTGTCAATTTTTTTTCCTAAGAGGACCAGAGTTGGGAGTGTTATTGTAAGATGGCGATGTCGGCAAGAAAAGACTTGCTTTGGAAAATACTTGTGTGCCATCTGAGAAGTCCACTTTTGACAAGGTTTACTGCCGCGTCCTTGTCCGCTTCTTTGATTCGCTACATTCTGTTCACCATAGTTGGGGGTGTCAATGAATTTTGAACGTCTGTAAGTTGTCAAAAGTTGGGGCACCCTTCTGTCATCGACAATACGTCAGTATTTCAAGCCAAATTGCATTGTAATCATCAATCTGTCATTCGACATTCTCCAGTGAAATGTGTGTCCGTCAATGTTTCTGGCAAGTGGGCATCCGCGTCATTGTTTCTGTTGTCTGTCATCCGTCAGCAAAATGGGTTTGCCGTTATTGACGGATTGACAATTACATTGACGGTCGAAAACCAACTTGCTTTACGGCAATGTTTGTTCTGTCAATTTAATATTTTCCCGACATTGGTAAATCGTCAACAAACAGGCATCTGTTATTTATGGATTGGCCACCTTGGTCATAAATATTGAGCATGTTTGATATTTTAAGATTGTCGGCTCCGACCTGTTTAGGTCTCTATTAATGAGACAAATCCACTCTTAACACACCTCAGTCCATTAATGTTATAGATCAGTCTTGTACAACTTAAAATAGTCGAGCATTTGATGTCCTTGGTTGGGAAGGGACAAAATTGGGACAAAAACAGCTGGATTGTCTTCATGTGTGTACCTGTCCTTATAACTATAATAACCAAATGCAAGGGCAATAGAGATGTATGTACACTGATGCCTTGAGATATTTGGGTTGGAATCACTGTGTGGCATTCTCCCAGTGTCTCAAATATATGCATGCTTGGTCCACTGAATGCTGAAACTTGTCAAAGGCAAAATTTGAACTCCAACCTGAAAACCAACCACGAGGTCACTGTTCTGAGCAGGACTCACCTTAATAAAACCTTAGGACAGGTACTGTGTTTTGCAACATTTTAATATTCTTTCCTGGCAAGGTGTACTCTACAAGTGTATATGTACAGTATAAAACCGAATGGTGTACAGTACGTATGCATTATATTCCCAATGGCCGTACCTGTGATTTTATGTGAAAGGACTCTTGGTTGACAAGCGACATTCGCTCAGTGTGCAATGTGATTCCCAGCATCAGTTCAGCAACACCAGCATCAATTTTGCCGTCGGTGGCGTGCCACGGTCATGGCGCATTAGGTCGGCTGACTTGTTTCCATGACAACAGGCGTACCGCTGTACCACGTCGACCCGCACACATGCATTGGCCGCATGAGTGTGCGCTGGTGAGCGTCAACCAGATTTACCTTCAGCGCCGCAATAAATCCACGCCTTAATGAAAATATATTTCAACTGTAGTCGTGCCACAGACAAAGCAACCATGTGCAAGCTCTCGTCTAGTTTTGCCCCCGGATTACTCACAACCAGCATCATGCCTCTAAATGGGCCCAGAGACCCAAATGTAAGCAGGAGATGTAGATACTCCCCACCCCATTGGTTTTGGCATAGGAGAAGCTTTGTTTGAAACGTTTAGGTCTGCTACTGCCAATCCTTTCCAAGCCGTAATACCTCTCAGATTGATTGTTGCCGCTGCGGATTAACGCTGATCCTGAAATACTGTTCATTTTTTAATGCAGCTGCACACGTTGTCCGTGATCTGACTCGTAGGTGTTTCTCGACACGTTTTCTGTCCCTTAAGGTACAATGTAGTTCCAAAGGGTCATTTCAGGACTCTGTGGTAGCTGCACATGACTCTGGCTATTAGTGCATTGTTGCTGTCAAAACTGGCTACTATTTCGAGTAAGGCGGCAGCTATCAAATATTTTTAGAATAGTGCACTGCATTGCCCCATTCATCAAATAAAAAACGATTTGTCATTGTTAAACACGATAATGTGCAGGTATTATTTTCGTCCAGTTGGGGTCACCATTTTCACATTCTATTATAGTGTTTGTGATGTTGAGTTTATATAGCTTTAAAAGGCGAAGCCTGGCCTTTGTGTGTGATATGGGTGTCAGCCAATAAGAGTGTAGAGTTGTCCGACTCTTAATTGGCCAACCTGTTAGCCACTGTTCTTGCTGAGTGACTTGCTGTGAGTGCTGGCCATTAGCAAGTTAGCAACACTAGTAGCATGAATGTGTTTCTGAAGCCCGTATTCCACGGCTAACATTTGTGAATGTTTACGAACATAACGAATGTTAGCCTGGAAACCAGACTCATCGCTACTAGCAAGTGAGTCTGGACACAGTCGCCATCAAGCACATTTCTGAGGCGGGGCAAATCTAACTAAACAGTGAAAAAGACCAATCGGTGAAGAGCAACACATGTTTTAACCTGGTGATGTTGGCGATGAAATTTAGCCGACCTTCTGTGTATGGCTTGCGAGGCTAAGCGAATGTTGATTTCTTTGTTCAAGGCTGGAAACAGCTGTCAGACATTCATCAACAGTTAAAAAAATAAATAAATTCTTGTCCCAAGGAAATTTTGAACATGTTCAAAAGTACACGATGTGTAGTCTTTTAAGTGTTCACTCCAACAACTTCACAAAAGTCCACCAAAAAACAAGTCCGTAAATGAAGTCAGATTACAAGAATAATTCAAACTAATTTGTGGCCTGATCACTTAAATTTTTAATGTGTCATGAAGCAATGATAAAATATGTAAACATGTGGACTGCACTTGTTAAGCACTGAACTTAGCTAAAAACTATAATATACATATTTTTTACAAAAATAAAGCCTACTGACTGAAATGAAGCAGTCTTCCCTTCCAAAACTGCAGGCTTGGTATCTTAATTTTTTTTTTACTCTACTACATTGCAATGTAGATTTTCGTAGTGATGGGACGATGATACCTCAAGGAGTATATTGACACATTACACAAACTGTATTGACACTGTGTTGGTCACTCAATAGTGACCTCTGGTGTAGATCTAAAATCATTGCAGATAAACAAAATGAAAATAAGATGGTAAAACGTGCATGCTGTAAACCTTAATATTAGCTTATGAATTTATATTTATAAAATAAATTTAATAAATTTTATTTATTCACTTGCTAGTCTTTTACCTAAAATATGATCTCATCTTTGTATAATTTCAGTTGGTCCATTTGCTTGCTGAGTTGTTTATTAGATGCTCATATGAGTTGGCTTGTAAAATATAGCAAATTTGTATGTAATAAAATAATATTAATATAATAAATAAAATAAAATAAAATAAAAAATAAAAGTTAAAATGTTTAACTTCTGTATGGGATTTTGTTAAAAGTTTTAAACCATATGTAATAACACACTAAAAATAGATTCTGTCATACTTTTTTATTGAGAAACAAAAGTTTTTGAAGTGTGATTGCTCCAAGGCGATTTTTCCTCTTGGACACCAGTTCCCCTGCCTTAGAGAACACTCGTTCACAGGGAACAGAGGAAGCTGGCGTGCATAAATATTTAAGTGCCAGTTGATAAAGGTGTGGATACTTTCTCTGATCAAAATGATTCCAGACTTGTGAAAATTTTCTAGAACGATCCATGAGTGGAAGCAAACAAAAATCCAACAGGTACAGGTAAATTTTCAGCAACAGCAAACAGTTTAATCTCCATCCAACAAACACGCAACATGTTGATACAGTTTGTCTACCTATAAATACAATTTGGCGCGGCACATCCAAACGACACACGTCCTGTTTCGGTCACGCGATTTTTTTATTAAAGCGATACACGCGCCGATACGGGGTTTCACACTTGCGCACTCGGCACAGTGCTGGCGCGCCAGTGTTGTTCGTCCCATCACTAGTAATTACTTTTCCAGCCCTTTCCCAAAGGTGGTAAAAAGAATATAAAAGTAAAACCTTTTGACATATCATTGTATCCCTAAAGGCGCAATAATGTACTTTGAGTGTGTTGACCCGCCATGTACAAGGAGAGAGGGTGTTCATAGTGCGTCTCAGCCTGCAGTTATTCAAGAGCGGATTAAGCCCTGTGTTTTCCTCTCTGGCTGGAGTAAACTGTCGTTGTAAGACACGCTATTATCACGCCTTTGCAGCCCTCTGCTTCTGCCGTCGCGCACTCCTTGGCCGCCTGTGTTCCGACTCGAGTGTTGAGTGTTTTTTCTTGAATGTTATTCTCATTATCTTTGCTGTAGCGATTCGGTTGATGCGATTACCGCCTTTTAAGTGCACTTGAGAAGCAGAGAGCAAAGACAAAGCCTCCGGGCACTCCCAGTGTATATGGGAACGCAACCTTTCCGGAGCTTCGCTGTTCGTCGTTTCAGCTTGGCGTGAGGGATATGTGAGATGCAGAGAGTAAATGAGTGTGTGATCAATCTTGTTGATAGTGACCTGCTCTCTGCTCGTCAAGCTCGCATGATGCCTGGCTGTCTTTGCCAGCTGAGCCTGCATGCACGCACATGTGTGCGCTCTACAAGATGGCGTCGGCTCACTCTACTGCAGATGTTTCAGCGCCTTTATCTGTTGTTGGTCAGCATGTGGTTACTATTTAGTGGTTAGCATGCTTGACTCACAGTCAGGAGAACAGGGTTCGAGTCTCTGTGCATGTTTTGTCCTGCGACCATATTTGTTTTGACCGCATACCAGAAACAGGAATTTTAGGTTTATTAATTGTCCATGGATGTGAAATTAAATGCTACAAACTTGCGGTCTGCACCCCAAAATGCGTCCCAGGACAGCTTTTGAGTCACGGATTGTGATTGTCAGCGAGTTCTATAATAATATATAATTGATTGGTCAATTGAGAATTGACAACCTTCTTCCTTTTACATAAATGAACTGAAAGTGTCTTCTGCCTTGATGGAAGCCTTCTTCCCATCTCCCAAGTGCCATTCCAGTTTAAAACCTTTTCTAAATTCTGATGGAGACAAACATACAAACAAGTCATTCATTATTCAGCCCGTCAGGCCGTGCGTCAGAATACAGGGGGACTGTGTGTGTCTCGGGTCCTTTCCCCCCTTCTTGACAAACTCTCTAATTAAACCACTAGCCACTGGAGTCATTCAGCACGTCCTCGTCCGCCGAGTAAATGTAATCAGATTCATATTTATGCAAACGGCTGCAAGCTGATTACACAGCCTGGCTCACGACTGACCTAAAGATGGACCCGTGCGCACACATGCTGCACACACATGCTGCACACACATACACACTGCCACACTCAATGTGACAGTGATATAAACACACTTCTAGCAGAGGGCAGCAAAATTCATCTGGAAAGGTTGCGGTGTCCACACTCTCCTTCTGATGCTCGTTTGCCTCTTGCATTCTTTCCTTGTCCTTGATTTCTTGTCCTTTTTCCCTTCTTGATCTGCCAACCATTTTGATACTAGATCACACAATGACTGCGCTAAACTTGACCTCCCGGTGACTGTGCAGGATAAGCAGTATTGATGATGCAACTACATTCGTGAATATTTGCAGTAGTGGGGCTGTTTGATCGGACACCGATTTTCATTGGCATATGTTGATCAATGCCGGTCAGGAAAAAATTATCACCCACAGCTCGTACATTGCAGGCTGCAGCCAACTTGACAGCAGTCTGTGTGCAGTGTCCTTTCCTGAATGCTGCACGTTACAGACCAAACCAGCAACTGAATCATAATGTTGGTTCATCTTCTACACTGTCAATTTGAAGTATTGTACTAATGTGTTTTTGTATAATGAAATGATGGGAATTTGACTCTTTAAAAAAGATTAACAATTAATCCCCCAAAATTGACAGATTAATCTAATTAAAATAATATTTTGTGTTCAAATAGCCATTAAACATTTGATTACTGTAACATTGTTGCTAGTTTCATTAGCTCTTATATAGCGTTACATGTTAGAATCCATGAATTGAGATTTGCTGTCGTTCACTCACATTCAAGATTTAGTAATTATGCAACTTTTTCAATTTGATTGTAACTAATACTGCAGCACCAAAATATCCACACAAATGTGGAATCTTACCGCATGTCGTAAACAAGCTGCCTGCACAGTAATGAATGATGTTAGGTTATTTGTAGACTGTGTCATTAAAACCTGTGATTGCTCCAGTGTTGCGTGCATCCATGTCTGTGTTTCCATTAGCTATGCAGCTCATTAGTGACATCCAGCCTGCCTTTGTTTTTGCCAACTTTCTGAATCTGTACATACCATAATAGTCCCTATATTCTTTTAAAGACCACTCTCATTTTACATTACTTGTAATGCTTTGCAAAAATATTATAAAACACGTAAACACCTCCAATAATTTATTGACATGAATTAATTGAATGACATTAAGGATGTTAATAGTTTTCTATATTATATATTGTGCTATCAGTGTTGTAATATACACATAATAAGATTTCACATGTACTGATAAACCACCCTCTCTGTGTTAGTTTGGTAATCCACATTGGTGATATCAGGTATCATATTTGAAAGGTAATGGCTGGCACCACCTGTTATTTCGGATGGTGGGAAATGAAATGAGGCATTTGTTTGAGATGAAGTGTTTATTGTTCCAAGCATGTAGTGATGAATTGATCCTTCAGATTTCAATTATTTTTACGGACTTGATAGTGGATACATAGCTTTTTCAACTTTGTTTGGAGCACACCAGTGAGACAGAAGAAGAGCAGGCTGAGACAAAGAGGAAGGGGAGACAACAGGCCTTTTGTCAGACAGACCCAAAGTGGTTGCTCAGCAGTTTGCCGTGTACAGCAGCTCGGACATAGACACTCTGTGTGCGTGTGCATGAATGTGTATATATTTGTGTGCGTGTGTGTGTGTGTGTGTGTGTGTGTGTGTGTGTGTGTGTCTTCTTTCCCAGATTTTGTCCCACTCCATAAAGCAGTGACAAAGACATAATGAATTATGGCCCTAACGCTCTTGTCAAGACTGCTGACTTGAAATATCTCCCATGGGCTGAACCTGGCCTCACTTTTCCCCTCTCAATGTGTGTGCATTTATACATGTGTGCTGTCACGCCATGACGCACCCAGTCAAACTCGCTACCTCTCGTCTGCTCGCTTCCTCCCCTTCCTTGGCGATCACCATCTCCTCCCCGCGTTCCCGGTGTGAAGAGGAAGCCATCGGTTCATCTGCAGTTAACTGTCGTTGCTGCTTTTCTTTGATTGATGGCATTAGAGCGCATCATGTTTTCTATAAGACAGTCAATGTGTGTTTTATCACACCGTGAGATCTCTGCTCAACCTGCAGCACAGGTTGCCGTTTTGATAGATTTCCACAGCAGCTACACGAGGGGGGAGAATTGTGTCATTTGAACCATGTGTTTAAAACTAGCACTAGTCTATTAATCAGTCCTTTTTTTCAAAGCCAAATTGTGCGCCTTTTGGAATAGTCTACTTGTCTGTAGCCATTTTTAAGAACAAGGGTAAAGATTGAACAGACAAAAAGAATAATTATTAGTGGCAGCTAGGGGTGTGAATTGCCTAGTACCTGGCGATTCGATTCACGATTCATAGGTCAATATTCGATCCGATGCCGATTAATCCCGATGTAAATCTATGAATTGATTATTGCGATATTTTTTTTTTTACTCAAATTTAGAATATACTAATCAGTAAACTTGTACATGTACACTGTAAGATTTATATGAAAATCTATTTATTTATCTGAAATTTTTGGTTTATAACTGAGCCACCGCATTTAACAAACAGGTTGCAGTCTGTTTCATGTTTGAACAGCACTGAAATAAAATATTAAGGCTTAATGTTCCATTAATATAACATTCTTCCATGCTTAATGTGTGAATCCTAACCCTAAGTAAGACGTTTTGTTGAATATTCCCATAAAAAATTTATGTTTAAAAATCGATTCGGCCGCATATCGAATCGATTTGAGAATTGTGCGAGATATATTGCCAAATCGATTTTTTTTTAAACACCCCTAGTGGCAGCCTTCCACAAGTTGTAATTAGCTCCTCGGCTAGCATGGCTGTCCTTGTCAGATATGCTGTTCAATAAATCTACCAAGGCTTGCAAAACAGGCTAATAAGAGGTTGACCTCAGTGTGTCCACTGGGTCTCAGTGTTATTGTTGCAATTTAATCCTGCGGTCCTATTAAGTATGTCTCTTGTGTATCTTTTAAGTATGAAAATAATGTACTAGTGAATTGTATCTGCTAGCACCTTTTATGCACTCTTTGCATGAACCACAACCTGAAAGCTGCATAGTACAGCTGGTCTTAATTAAAATTTTACACATTTGTACGCTTTCTAGTTATTGTAGAGGAAATGTTGGCATGTAAATATTTACTAGGCTTTTGATGTCATGGAAATAAACAGCTTTTTGACCTTGCGTTACCTTACCTTACCTCCCACTCTGTCTATTCATCCATCCTGCCGGTCCTTTCCCATTCTGCCGCAGTACGGGCGTCCAGCTTCCTCTGACACTCTTGGCACATGTCGCCGGCTCTCCAGTCTCCATCTGCTTAATCTTCAACTCCTTAATTTGTATAGCCAACACCTGCACACATTTGTCTGCCTGTGTCACGCGATGCTCCAGGTTGAGTGTGAGGCACAGTGTAATCATCAGCAAATAAGATGACAGCATTTGATCCCTTATTGTTTTTATGCTGGACAAAGGCTAAAGCACAAATTAGGAGCAAGAGCGCCAGATTTAAATGTACAGTAACGGTGCCTCTTCTAATTCTTCGCACATTGCAGTTATTTGTTTTCCTCTCCAATTATGTTTTGTTTTTTAACTGTGTCATGATTGTCATCCTGAATGTACGGTTTGATGTTTATCAATAGCACTTATCAATTTAGTTCAGTTTAACGCTCTTGCACCTTGTAAACCTGGTCATTGTTCCATGTGTCATCATGAGCTCGCAACAAGTTTAGATCACCTCATTGAGATGTTTAAATTGTCAAAAGACTTGCTAGAAATGTTCGATAGACTTATTTCTAGCTCTTCAGACGGGTGACCTGTACAAAAGTACAGGGAATTAATTATCTGTACACGCTGTGTAAAGGCTATCTAAATCAACACACTGGCACTTGTTATTAACTCATTTGCTCCCAAAAATGTATAAATATGTTCAATATTAAATGTTTTAAGTGTCCAAAGACGTATTTATATGTTTTTTATGGGCTTTTTAATGCTCGAGCATTCAGTTTTTGATGTAGCCTCTCGACTGCATTGTAGTTATTACACAAACGGCCAGCGGGTGGCAGCAGAGCATTGGAAATGAACCAGGACCATGTTGAAAAAACCCTCAATTACTCAGAATTCTAAATAGATTTGTGAATAATGATGAAACTTAGCTATATTCTAATGCTAATTGCTGCAAAACGGAAACAGATAGAAATACTTTTTTTTCCTGATGAAAGAAGAGACTTTAATCTTTATTTTGGTAGGTTTCATGTTTTTTATAGCAACAGAACACAATGTTCTGTGGGCCTTGCAAAATCAGTCAAAATCCAGTAAAACAGCCGGGAGTGAAGGGGATTGTTTTAGTGAAAATGGCTGGGAGTGAATGAGTTAAAGATGAAAGGAATGTCGGAAAGATCGTCCAAAATTCCATTTGTGGGTTTCTTCCACTCAGGCAGGCAGCTTTGGCAGCTCCCATTTGGACTACTTGAGCTGTAGCAGGTTTGGCGAACACTTTGAAGAACATTTTCACCCTTTCGTTCTCGCAGCCCTTGGCACAGGCAAGCTGTTCAGGACAAAAGTGATGTCTCCTTTACGCAGAACAAGGCATTATTTTGTAGCGTGGAGACTCCTAATGGCTTGCTGATAATCAAGCGGACCGGATTGCTCTGAGGGGTATATTTCAACATTGATGCAGCTCAATTGTTCCAATTTGTTCCAGTTTGCTGGGCCGAAGACCTTACTTTGTCTTCATGACTGTTAGGTTCTATTTGAGGAAGATAATTTTTATCTTGTGCGTTAAAGCGCAAACAGCATGACAAACCACATAGTGAAAGAGGTGGGTGGGTTTTGACCAGGGGCCCCGAAGAACACGGAGCTGTGACTCAGGCACTGTGCGTGCTGAGGAGTAATCCCGGCTCATGGAGTCATCACGTTTGGACGTCTCTTATGTTTATGCTTAGCATAGTGGACTCCTGAAATCAGATGGTTGGCCCTTTTTGCACCAGCAGCGAAGCTACTCTGGCTTGCTGCCCAGAATGTTTGACCCACCAGAAGTAAGGCCGTCGTATTGGAAGTGGAAGGACGGAGTTGGACCGAGCAATTAACATTGTTTGCGCAGTTTAGCAGATAGAACATGTAAAGCAAACACACACAGAAAAGTCAAACATGACATTTTAGTAGTTCCTTAAAGGATAACTCAACAGGAAGTCAGACTCTTGCTCCACCCCTCACTAAGATTTGAAATTGGCGCTCAAAGGGGGTGTTGCCTGGAGGACCGTTGGGTTGCGAATGGGGAGAGAATTGGGCGTGGTCTGGCTGCGATTGACAACAGGAACTCGCTAAGGAGGCGCGTACGAGAATGAGCCGATGGGTGACGGGGGCGACTACGGAACAAGTGACGTAGTATGTATTGTCTCGTGTAATGAGGGCAAACAGCCAAATTGAGTTTATCCCAGTGTGTTACCTGAAGATGGCGCCGAACATACGGGTTTTGCCCCAAATTCAAGCTTTCAACAAACATGCACTAAGATGTCAAAGTAATGACCAGGACATATAGACAGCATTTGTAGACCAGTTTATAAGCAAAAAAAAAAGTTGATTTGTTGTTGTTATCCTTTAAGAGTCGGTGTCTGAAAGAAAGGCTTGAAGCTTATGAAACAGGACAAGGAGGTATTTTTTTAAATGATCCAGCAGATCTACTACTATACACTAGGTCAGGTTGGGGTTAGATGGTCGATCCTGCACCTAAAGCTGGGAACATACTGTACATAGACACTGATAATTGTGACAAAATATGAGCCTGATTAACTCCTTCTAATCCAAGTCGGCAAATCAAAATTTTCATGTCAGACGTCTCTAAAAGATAACCCCGATCAATTATCCTATATTGTGCGACCTGAGTGTCATAAGTCGACAATTGTAAAAGCCAATCCCAATTCCTTATGTAAGTGGTCAACACCAAGTTAGGCATGGACTTGGTCTTTGTGATGTGAAACGGATAAATAGCTAATTAGGAAGTGACCTGTAGCTTGCGCTATTGCCGGACACAAATACAATAAAGGAGTAACTGGTGTTGAGTGTTTGTATACCGTGTCTCCCAAGTCATTCACCACAATAAAAAGGGGTTTGTTGCTCCAATTACCAGATGTGTTAACAATTAGCCTATCTTTTTTTCCTAAATTGATTCAGATTCAGACAACTTTATTTATCCCACAAGGGGCAATTTGTTTGATTTTTCCTCTAGTTATTATACTACTGCTACTCTGTCTTTATTTGGGGAGGAAACTTATGGTTGTCTGTGGATATTATTACGTGAGAGTTGTGTGGTCGGGTCTCTCACGTTATATAAAGATAAATAAATAAAAATAGGTCCAGAGACAGTGACAAAGGAGTACAGTTCACAGTTTTTTTCACAATCGCGAGGCGGAATTTCCACAGCTTTTTCCCAGCTCAGTGTCCTGCGTGGACCAGTGTGAGAGGAGTTTGAAGTAGACCAAGGTATTTGCCGGCTTCTCACATTGTATAAGAGGCAGAACATGCCAGCTTCAATGAGACAGTGAAGTTGAACACCCGAGATTTAATCGACCGCTTTGTGTTGAAAGCAATTGACTCGTGATTGCATTAATGTTGCCACATCTTTAATTATCTTAATAGTGCAAACTGCAAATGCTGCACAAACAATCCTGATAATAGTCAGAATATCACAGCACGTCTGGGTTATAATGTTATGTATTATGTATTTGTTATTTGTCCATTAACGTGTATGCACTTTATTTTAAGACATCATACATTTGTAAAAAAAAAATAAAAATTATTGTATGTATTGGCCAGGTCACCCTTGTAAAAGAGATCTTAATCTCAATGGGTTTTCATCTGGTTACATAAAGGTGTGTGTGTGTATATAGAAACACATTCACACAACCCTGATGAAGTGCATCCCTGATGGGTAAATCTTTCTGGGGTTCACAGTTTAGTGGGGATTTTAATGTGGTGTCTCTGGTTACATTCCCACGCTGGCTCTCTGCTGGCCATGTAGTTTATATCACCCAACGGTAATCAGTATGACCATTGAAATCAGTTGTAGTAGTAGAAGTCTTTGTGTCTTTGTGTGGGTACTGCAATGCTGGTGTTATTTGCTTGTCACATTGTTTCTATTCAACTGATCTGCTGTCTGCAGTTCATCTAGAGTCTCACTGATAATTTTGCCCAAGGTTATCCTTTGAGGTTAAGACTGTGACAAAGACCTTACAGTAGTTTGTTTTCTGTTATTAGTCTGTGACATCGGACTACTACAACCGTTTGGAAATATTTTCTGGGACTTTCGAACACCACTTTTAAACACTGTGAATTTTTAGAATAAGGAGAGACACACATTCTCACTATTGCTGTTGTTTATCATTTTAAAAAGAAAATCAGATTACTCTCATTTTCAATTTAATTCACTATCAATTGATTCAAAGTGAATTGTGGAACAAAATGTGAGGCATGTTGGAGATTGCTAAAGATGAGCACACACATGCAGATTTAACAGCTTAACTTTTATTTTTTTTTTAAGTATGAGAGACGTCACACACAAAAATGACTTACAGTAAATTCTTCAATTTGGCCTTTTCTGTGGCACTTCCATTTTCGGCACCCACAATTCTGTCTCTAATTTCTTGGGCACTTAATTATGTCTTGAAGTAATTGAGGCAACATGCAGTGTACTGTGTATCAATTTTATAGCCTGGAGAAGAAGAACGTGACCTCCTTGTAGACCTTCATTATGGTAATCCCTACAGGCAGCATTATTCTGCTTAGAGTTACAGTAATATGGAAACAAGAGTTCAGAGCATTTCGTGCAAGATTCTACCATCCCATTAAAAAATATTGCGAAAAAATGCACTCAATTAAGTAAAATGCCAATCCCTGATTGGTGTGCTCCGCTTTTTGGTATCGCATTGATCGTTGAGGTTGGAGTAAGATGAATCACTTGCTCAGTCCAATAGCTACCACGCTCCATAAACTGCACCATAGCCAGGATTTAGAGGTCAGGGATGTAAATTTGCGCGTCTTTGGCTTTGTACTGACACACCATCCCACCAACATAAAACTAGCGAGTCATGCCAGGCCATGATTTTTTGTGCTGATATTATTGCACGCTTCTCCAGTTTACAGGCAGTGAAGCCAAATGTGCAAAAGGGAACAAAAATACTTGTACTCGCCTCTTGGTTTGTGTGTTTTTTTTGGTTGCTGTTTTTTACAGTAAGTGGAGCTGACTACTAACAAAAAAATAGACTGTATTTTTGCAATGTTGCTTCTTGACCATGTGATCCCTGGCTAATTATAAGTTATGAACTAGGCTTATCAGCAAGGAGGTTTCAGGCAACGGCCGCGTTCTATCAAGATTCTAATCTTAGCGTTTTTATCTCTTTTTTTTTTTTGTCAGTTGGCAATCCTGGGAATTTTCTGGAACTGTTTAATAATTTAGTCTCAGTTGAAGCCAGACTTTGCATCTTTGTTTGATAAGGCCCGCCAAGCCTCTCTCCTTGTACGCTCTATTTCAGCCCTCTCGCCTAGTTGCCTCTTCCTCTCCTCATCCAGCCTCACCATGGCAACATGTGTCACCTCGCCTTATGTGCCTGAACACCTAATCTATTCATCTGAAGCGAGCGTCGGTCGCCGAGCACATCACTTGATCTGGAGAGAAGGCGGCGAAGCAAGCGAGTGGGGGTAGTGAGACCCCGAAGGTAGAGACGAGTCCTGTGACCTATTTAGATCATAGCAACAGGCCAGTGCTAACACTGCCTCAAGTCCTCTGAGGCTACGTTTCTCACCTTTGCTGTCTTACCAAAGACCATCACCATATTTAATGGTCACTAATGGAATCTGTCAAAATCAGAATTCAACTAGATGTGTTCTTTATTTGTCCTTTTTATTGCTTTTTTCCCCCCTCAGGATCTCCAGGATCTTCCCTGATGCTTTATTGACACAGACATCATGTTTACAATTTATCAGCCACACTTTTTGCTGATGGTGCTAATTACTATCCATGATTTAATGCATGTCGGACAGCAGCTAATGCCGCTAACCCATGGACCTCCAGGAAGCTGTCTCGTATATGACATTCGAGCTAATTGCTTCTAAGCTTGCGGTTCTCATCCAAATGTGCTCATTTTGTCCGTGTGGCCAAATCCTGGGGATTGGCCTGTAATCCTCCCGTTTGTGGGAGTGTTATGCTGGATATAGAAAGTACAGATGGGTGTAGTAATCTATTGATCTATGAATCAGAATTGGCTGCTTCATCACTTCTCAAAGCAGCTGAGGCAAAACTGAGGCACAGTCTTAATGAAGAAGATCAACATGAAGTTATCTCAGGTTTACATCCATGAAAGACCTCCTCTATACGGCACAACCAATCTGGATCACATTTCTCAATATAAAATTGGCATCAAAACAGGATAACATTAGAAGTAGAAAAAAAAGCTAAATTAAAAATATTTCTAAAACTAGCTTAATGGTTAATTTCCAGACTATAAACCTCTACTTTTCCTCATGCTTTGAACTCTGCGACTTTAAACATGATGCAGTTAATTTATGGATTTTTACCAATGAGCTTCATGCCGCCAATAGATTTACAGATCTCATCACATCCGACCGATAACATTTACCGAACATGTTACAGTGGACCAATGTCCACACTCATACTGAATTTTCATATTCATTTTCATAGTTCGGTGGGAAGTTTAGATGATAAAACCAAGTGGCCGCATGCAAAGAGTGAAGCGTTAAAAGTGAATGGTCGCACAGTGATGACGTATGATAAGTCGTGCCAGGGTGTTCACTGAGAATTGTGTTAAATAAACAAGGCCAGCAGGTTTCAAAAGGGTAAATGTTCAGGAGTATTTTTGTCCATTGAAGAGTGTTTATACATGCCATATACGCGGCACGCTACATTGGTGGCAGCGGTGGGATTCATGCAAATGCCACACATTTGTAACTAATAACTATTTTCGATTTTCACTGTAATGAGCTATATAAATTAAGCTGCTGGTGTAACTGCAAAAGGGTTTACTCTCTACTGTGTATTTACTGTTTGTGAGTCAGCTGGCAAGTATCCTCTGTCATTGGGATTAGTGGCAATTTTAATTCATCTGAGTGCCTTTCAAATAACAACAAAAAATGCATTCAAGAAGCAACATTTCAGGCTTTTTACCATCAGCCTTAAGACGTGTAGGATTTGAAAAGGACTTACCCTGCAGCTGAGTTGTGCTAAAGCCTCGTCGTGTCTTACGTCTGTTTAGAGTGAGACCTGCTCAACCTGATAGTGGGTTCAAGAAGTCAGCTCTCGCAACCATGCAAATGAGTTTTGAGGTTTTATTTTTTATTTTTTTTATTTTTTTTATTTTTTATTTTTTTCTGGGAGATCTCAGTATTGATCATTTGACATGTCATCATCATTGTTCTCCTTTTTTTTTTTTTGTATGTGTGTTTGTGCGTGTGTGTGTGTGTGCGTGCGTGCGTGAGAAAGAAAAAAAGAATTCCCATACCGTTCACCTAAACCGAACACTTCAAAATCCAGCCAGGGTCGTGGGGCCGCCAGGAGACCCGAAGGGGGACCAAAGAAAAGAAAGAAAAGCGAAGCCCAGCACCGACCAGACACCACCCACCGGGCCACTAACCTTCACCAACCCCAGAGACATCTAAACTCCAACAAATCAGGGAAACCTCAAGGGCCCAAAGGAGAAACTGAGGAAAGGTAGAAAGGACAGACGAAGCAGAGTGAAATCCACAGACACCAGCCTCCACCGTATCAATGACCTGAGGGAGAAACAAATTGTGTCTGAGTCTCGATAGATGCTGGTGTGGTGGATCTAGCATGCATGAAAATCTCCACCAGAGAGGGGAGCCGTCGACCCCCGCCAGGACAGAGCAAGCGCAACACCTCAGGGCCCCCCAGGCCGCGGCCGTGCCAAAGGACGACCCCCGGGCCCCGCAGGGGCCACCGGCCGGAGAGCACACCCCGGAGCAGGAGCGCCCCCCACCCCAACGCGGCCCGCGCCCCCCACCCCAACGCGGCCCGCGCCCCCCCACCCCAACGCGGCCCGCGCCCCCCACCCCAACGCGGCCCGCGCCCCCCACCCCAACGCGGCCCGCGCCCCCAACCCAACGCAGCAGGACGGGGCACTGCAGGCCCACCAGGCACCCCAACGGCCCACAACCCCCGCTCCACCCACCCCAACCCAGCCCCAACCGCCCCCAGGTCCCCAAATCCCCAGACACCCTCCCCACCCCAACACCCCCCACCCCGGCACCCCCCCACCAACCGACAGCCCCCCAGCCCCCGACCCCAGACCCCGGGGACACACCGCACCCAGGCATCTGCGCCGAAGAGGGGGCCGGGCAGCGGAGCGGAGAGGGCACCCGCGCCCACCCCACCACGCGGAGGGACGGAACACCAGGGGCAGAAGGGGAGATGGGGGCACCGGAGGACGGGCGGCATCCCCGAACCCCAGGCCCAGCGGGGAGAGGCCCCGGTCGTCACCCCAACGATCTAAGTGAAAAACTAACCCTGTTACTAAGTTCGCCAGCTCGCCGACTGGCGAACTCTACCCCTAAACCGTGAGTGTGACCCCACCCAGTGTATATACATAAGTGTGTGTGTGTGGTGCATTAAAATTGGGGGCAGGTGAACCGGAGCAGAGGGAAATGATATCCCCCCTGCTCCGATCCACCCGCCCCTCAGGCATGTCAATGAGCATATGTGTTGCATTAAAATAAATTAATGGGGGGGTGCACACGGACAGGCGACCGCAGCACTGCTCCATACTGCGGTCTGCCCCAACCGATGCCCCCCCCCCCAGTTGTGTGGTGCATTAAAATTTGGAGGGGAGCTGCAGGGCGGAGACGGTGTCTCCACCCCACCCCACTCCCCCCCAAAGTGTGTTATGTGCCCTAAAATGTATTGTGCAAAACTAGTGCAGTGAGCTAAGAGGAGCGACCAGCTGGGCTCCCCCCAACCGGGCGGGGGGGAGGCGCACCCGCCCACCAAACCCCCACCCACCCCACCGGGACCCCGGCGGGGCTCGCCCCCCGGATACCGGGGCCCGCCCGAAGTGCCCGGAGGCCCACCGGAGCGGGGCGGGCACAACACCAATCCCGCCCACTCCCCCGGCCCCCGGAGCGCCGAGACCCGGGCCACGGATGGAACCCCCGGCCTAGGGGAGGGGGAGGAGGGCGGACAGGGGAGGGGGAGGGGACGGGGGAAGGAGACGACAGGAAGGGCAGGAGGCAGCGGCAGGGCCGCAGAGAGAGGGGGAGAGGAGGAAGAAGGGCGACGAGGGAGAAGGGACAGGGAGGCGGAGGACGGGCGGGGAGAGGTGAAGAGGGAGAGGAAGCAAGGGGGAGGAAGGGGGAGGGGAGAGGGAACCACGGGGCACCCCGGCGGCCCACAGGCCCCGACCCGCGTCGCCGGACCCAGAGCGACGGACCGCGCCGGGGCGGCGCCGCCCCGGACACCAGGGAGAGCCCCGCAACACAGCACAGCCCACGAGACCCAGGGAACGACCAAGACGCAGCTGCCACCCAGCAGCCAACAGAGGGGCAGACCCGCCCACGCCCAGCCAGGGGGGACAGCACCTGTAGAGTTAGTCCCCTGGCATGCAGTGAATCCGAATATTAGCCCTTTTGCCCATTGGAGGTGAATCTGCTCGATCCTGTTGGCAGCAACTGGATTCCTGACTATAAAAATACAACCATTAGTTACAAACTGTCAAATGCAGAGACATCAATGTAAGTTATCACGATGTGGTGGCTCTCGCTAACAGGCAGAATTAAATAACCAGAATTAGGTTAAAATATTCTATATACGTAGACCATATTTCTATGAATTTTGATATTTGTTTTTTATTTGAGGCCGATATTTTTTCCATTAAAATGTGATTTATGAGGAGGTTAGACCATTGGTCGATATTCAGAGTTTGTTTATTTTTCCAGTTAACAAGAATTGTTTTTTTACCGATAGTAAGGGCTACAAGTGTAGATTGAAATTGTTTATGTGGTAGGTCAGTTGTTGTTAGGCCACCTAGCAAACACAAGTTTGGAGATAAAGGTATCCTATAGTCCAAGATAGCGGAAAGTTTTTCTAAGACTTTAGTCCAGAAATACATAACCGGAGTGCATAACCATAAAGCATGAAAATAAGTGTCTGTAGTGTTTTGTAAACACTGGAGACAAATGTCGGAGTCGGAGAGCCCCATTTTCTTCATCATATATTGAGTAATTTATGTTCTATGGATAATTTTGTATTGGATAAGTTGTAAATTTGTGTGTTTTGTCATTTTAAATGCATTTTCACAAACTTGAATCCAAAAGTCAGATTCCGAAGCTATAGACAAGTCTGTCTCCCATTTTAAGATGGGTAAAGACATTTTATCCGTATATGAAAGTAACTTATATATTTTTGAAAGTTTTTTTGTTGTTGTCGGAGAAAGCTTGGTAATGTCTTTAGCTAAGCCAGGCGGTTGGAGCGTACCCTGAAGTGTTGGAATTTGTTTCTTTATCATATTTTTAATTTGCAGATAATGTAAAAAATTTCCGTTTGTTATTTTGTATTTTTGGAGCAAAAATGTATATGATATAAACATATTATCTGAGAAGAGATGGTGAAGATGTGTGATTCCTTTCTGCTCCCACACACCTAAATAAAACGTTTGGTTGTTAATTCGAAAGTCAGGGTTATGCCATAGGGGAGAAAGCCCACAGGGCTCCACTTGGGCTTTTGTAATTTCTAATGCCTTCCACCAAGCAGTCAGGGTGGCGGAAATCATTGGGTTTTTAAAACAATTATGTCGCTTAATTGATGTTGTAATAAAGAGTAAATCTAGAAGTCTGAGGTAATTACAATCCTTCTGTTCTAGTTCCAGCCAACAGTTAGTATCTCTGTTGGGTTGTGCCCATAGAACGATATATTGTAGCTGGTTAGCTATATAGTAGTACATAAAATTTGGTGCCTCTAGACCACCTTTGGATTTACTTTTCTGAAGAGTAGATAGACTAATCTTTGCTTCTTTTTTTTCTTCCAGTAAAATTTTGTAACGGCTGAGTCCAACAACTGGAACCATTTAGCCGTAGGTTTAAATGGAATCATTGAGAAAAAATAGTTTATTTTAGGTAAAACTTTCATATTAACGGTGGCTATTCGTCCTATTAAAGAAATAGAGGTTTTATTTTTATGGCGACGTAATAATGCACAGCCTGAAGTCTGCTTCATTGGCTGGTAGAAAATCAAAGCTCTCAACACCAAACGTGTTCAGCATCACGGATGATCAGAAAACATTAAAAGCCTTTCGTTTCCGATGTGCTCTTTTTTTTAATCCCACCTATCTAACTCTTACTTGGGTTTCCCCTTTTCTTCCAAGCACCCTATATCTCTTTTTTGTGGCCCGACTATCTTCCTTTCATCCGCTTGCCTCTCCTCCACGCCATCTCCTGGTTTGCCCTTTTGCCACCCCCGCCCGGCATCTCCTCTGTCTACAGGGTCTAAGATGGAGTGGCTCAGTCTCGCTCTCGCTCACACTTAATTAGGCTTGGCCTTGTAACACATGGAAGGGCTGGAGCCAGACCGCAGCTAAAACCCAGTGGGGAGGCGAAGACCGAGATGGAGATGGGGAGCAGTTGGCATCAATCTGTTGCCTGCTGCTTACAAAGACAGCCATCTCTTAAACCCTCTTCACAGGAACTTGTGTGGCAGAGTAAATATAGCACACGCTATGTTATTTTTTTTTATTATTTAAACCCTGCATTTGTATTGATGTTCGTGCCATTAGCTTGTGAAAAAGATTTTCAGCGCCACTGACCGTTTATTGTTGAGGCCCATTTAGAGGAGGCTGGCACGCACCAGCAGATCTGTTTTCCTTTTGTGATTTGCTGGCACTTTCTCCTTACGAGCTGTGATGGATTCACAAAGGTTTTGTTCACTGTAAGGAGCGGGGCTCAGGTTCCTGCTGCAGGAGGAAGCACAGCACTTTTTAATTGAGTGTAGAAAAAAGGGGTGAAGATTTATTTTTTTAGGGGTGTAGCATATAAAATGCAAGGTTGCACATAAAGTGATCCAGCAGGCTGGTCCCTCTTGTTTGGATTTAAGATAAATGTTTCTCATAGGAAGTAATGGAAATATAAATCACTATCAAATATTTTTAAAATAGCATGTCGTATTGATTATAAAATGGATTAATCGGATACTAGTCAACAAAATTGCCAGTACACAATGTGCATGCGTGATACAGTTTAGGTGGTTTCGCAAAAAAAAGAAAAATCCCAATAATTTTTTCATATTGTCTGATCTTGATTATCTCAGTTTTTAAACATCATTTTTAAACTGCCCGTTTTAAAGCATCTGTAAAGAAATCTAAAGCAACTAGAAAGTACTTCTCCATTGTATGAGTATATGTAGTACTCTGACTAAAAAGAAATGATAAAGGGCAACACATTCTAGCCTCATCCTCTCCTTTTCCAGAGAACACCTCAACCTTTCTAAAGTCTTCCTCCATCTTCTCCCTGCTTTCATTGCATATCACAATGTCATCTGCAAACCTCATGGTCTATGGGTATTCCAGTCTAACCTCATCTGAAAGATGAAGGGTCTTAGAAATAATCCCTGATGCTGTCCCACCTCCACCTTAAACTCCTCTGTCATACATATAGCACACCTCACTACTGTTCTGCCACCCTCATAAATATCCGGCACTATTCCAACATACTTCTCTGCCACTCCAGCCTTCCTCACACAATTTGTACCCTTCCATAGGGTTTCTGTAGATAGACAAAGACACAGTGCAGCTCCTTTTGACCTTCTATGTACTTCTCCAGCTCCAGGCTCCAGCTCACCTGCGACCTTAATGAGGTCAAGCCCAGGGAGAAAATGGATGGATGTGGTGAATTGGAGTGTGTAAATTAAGATTAAAGAGAGTCCTAAATAGATGACTTGCCCACTAGTAGCTGTGTAATTAACTAAAAAGGGTATGTTTTACTACTTTTTGCATACTCTGTTAATAGAGGCCATTCGTGCATCTCATATTTGCTAATAGTCCAGTGAGGCTAAAATTTGGATGTAAGGTAATGATGTGAGGATGTAAATCCTAAACAAAAATGTTCAGTGTGTTGAGTGAAGTATGGTTCTTTCTGCAAAATGCACAAATCTGAGCTTCATCTTTGGACTGCTCATGTTGCTGGAAGGTTGCTGTTGCCCTTTAGAGCAGACATTCTGCAACGTAACAAACATCTGCACGTCACCTCTGTGCATTGCGGTCGCCTGTGCAAAAATATTCCCCCATTTTAACGATATGTAGAGCCATTGAGAAGAAGAATTATCCTTCTCTCTCTCTGCTGTGTGTGTGCACGCGTGCGTGCGTGCTCACACTCCTGACATGAAAAGAGAAAATCCCATTTGAGCTGTGACATTGTGCCAGTGTAGCAGAAACATACAGAGACTATACATCAAAGCCAGGCAGAGTGCAAAGTGAGGGGAAAGGCGGTTTAATGATGACAGCAGTCTGGGGCGTTAATGTGGAGTTTGCTGAGGAGGAACGTCGACGTCGGTATTATCCCGAGCCTAACCCCGCGACTGATTGTGTCGTACACCTGCGGAGGCAAGATGGCTGTAGCCGGGTCCGATCCATAAGAGGAAGTCAGTTCAGTCCCATGCTGCGAGAGATTTATGTCGGAAATGTGTTTTGTGTTGGCAGGTTCCACATATAGCGTTCTCTCCACCATGCCGTCCGACTCAGAGAGCAGCAGCTCCCTCAGCAGTGTTGGTACGTAATGGTTCACAAACATTTTCCCATCATAATATGGTCATATTTTGAGAACTTGGTACTTGTGGTACTGAGGCAAGACTTTTGTTAAATTAGGAAAAAACACAGTCAATAAAAAAAACATTGCAATAGCCATATTTTCAGAATTTTTGCAATTGTTCTTAAATTAGCTCATCATGAGTTATGGGATGCATAAGAAATTAGCTTGAGGGTTCAAGAAGAGAGGATTTTTCCACTCTACATTGAAGCGCTGAAAACCCCTCGCTATGTTCTCCCCTTTTTTAAGTGATCACTGCTGTGCTTGTTTTCGTTGCTTTTGACGAAGGTCCAAATGACTCAGCTGTGTTACATAAACTTCCAGAAGGGCCAAAATGTTGAGTCAAAGATGAACATAATCCTCAAATTTCCTGCCCCAAGTCTCTGTGCCATGGATGCGTTTCTTTGTATAGCGGTGACTGCTTGGTGACACATTTACTTGTCTTTTTGGCGAAGTATTCAAAGTTTGTACTTGTAGTAAGCCTTATGGTAAGTAGAACCAAAGGAATGCTCTCTGAAACCAGACTAAAAAAACAAATACACTCATCAAATCCAAATGTCTCTTCCCTTTTAACATCCCCCTGTCACAAACTACACATCTTGTAATTACTAGATACATCTCTCTGGATATACAGCACACTGGCACTCAAACCACCCTAGAGGATTATGTTGGAATTACACTGGTCTTCCATTGTTCAAGTTGAAAATAACTCACTGGAAATGTCATTAGTCTTTTCCAGTGCAATGGTGGAATCAAATATTCAGCTCTTTCAAAACCACATAGTCACTGAGACATAAAAATACTGTACTGTCTTTCTGATAGTATCAATTATAATGACTAGCATCAGGAAATGTGAAGATGTTTGTTATTCTACTGAGAAATTAATATGCTTTTTTTGGGAAAAGTTTTTATCCTAACCTTTGTACTTTAAGGTTCTCCAATGTGACCACTCCTCCCAATCTAAATCTGTAGCATCGTCTTGTAGTGGAAAGTTGGAAAAAAATTGGCCCCCAACAGCATTGTCACAGAAACATAAAATTGGGTTGACATCATAACTGTACACAGGAAAATGTCTCAAAAGCCCTATAACTGACTTGGGACAAGAAGTCAGCCATTTTGCTTTGAAGCAACCATTTTGATTACATTTTACGGCTTGTACTTAGACAAATCCCTACAAGAAAATCCACCCTGCAGTCAGCAACAGGTACGCAAACGGTTCTCAAAACATTTTGCGCCAAGTACCATCATAATTACCAATGCAACAGCGTACTGTAGTAGGCATAAGTGTTCATCAGGGACATCTCCCCCGACCCCCCATTCCTAAAATACATAACTGATATTGTAAGCCACTTAAACATAATGCACAGTTTGAACATTAACACTTTTAAGTCTAGGAAAGAAAAAAATGTAATGTAAAATAATGATTTGATTGAAGACCATTTAAAGACTTTTAAAGGTGTGTATGATTCCACTAGTTAGGTGTCATTTGAACTGTACTGTGCCTTTCTCTGACTATGACGTTGCCAACTTGCTCGCTGTCACAGGTTCGCCTGTTAACGGCGAGGCGTCCTCCCCTCCCCCCGCCATCAATGACAACCGGCCGCCCGGCGACCACCTGGACACCTTCCTGTTCCAGCTTCGCCAGGTGACCAGGGAGAGGGACGAGCTTCGCAAGCGTCTGGCCCTAGCATCGCCTGGCACCACATTCGATGACTGCAGGTACAAAGCCCCTGGCGCATGCCAAGCGGTTCTTCCTAAGGCCAGATACACACATAAAGACAGTCTGGAAGGGGCCCAAATCAGGTCCCCTCCAGTCCAAGGACATCAAACACCCAACAATTGTATCTCCTATAAGATTATCATTATGTTTGAAGTGTGTTAAGGGTAGATTTGTAATAGTGTTCAAACCAAGTTGGTGCCGACAATCTTAAATATTGAACGTGTTTTATATTTATGACCAAAAATCTTCTTGTGTGTGTGGGGAAAGCCTACTATTCCAACCCATGGACGTGAAGTGAATGTAGCCAATGAACAAAGCACTCTGATTGACGAACAAGGAAGTGGCGAGTGAAAAAGGTAGCGGTTTATAATCCAGAAATTACTGTACTGGCAAGCACTTTAACAACTACACGCCTCCCCGAAATAGACGCTGTTGTTCAGGCATTAGAGTTGATTGCTGAGCCTATTTGTACTCTTTTGCTAACCAAAACAGTAGCACCTACATAACCCTGCAAACAGTGTCTCAGATGAACTCTTTTCACTATTAGAGGTACTCTGCGTGTAGACGGTGTCTTTTTGTTTGCTCAGCCTGCCTCAGTTGTTACATTTTTGTCTTTAAAAAAAATAAATAAAATATTTGGTTTGTTTCACGCAGTTTTGCAAAACTACTGGCCATTGCGTTCGATTGGAAAGAACTGGTCAATGCTACGATTATCAAAACATTTATAATCAGTACCTTTTTCTATCCTTTAAGAATGTTGCCGATCTCTCCTATGGGTGGAATCTCAACCCTTTCTTTACTGTCCTTGCGCCCAGGTCGGGTTTTGTCTCCACTATTCTGAGTTTCAACTCCTTTTCTTGTCGCGTCTCTCTTTTAAGGCCAAATTCCAAAGCTGGCCATGACTATGAGCGCTTAAAAAGCCAGTGCATGAGGGCCATGGCAGATCTGCAGTCTCTCCAGAACCAGCACACCAAAACACTGAAGAGGTGCGAGGAGGCTGTCAAAGAGGCCGACTTCTATCAGTGAGTAGGCCTCGTGCTAAATCTCTTTTGCTGCTATATTACATATTTATCATTTGCCAGGTTTACATGGAGCCTTGTATTCTGATTACAATGAACCTAAACCAAGTGAAAATGCCCCATATAAAACCTCAATACAGTGTATAGTGGCCATAAATAAAATTACATAGCTTTATGGTTACCTTTGACATGTCACTTGACATTCCCGAACACTTCTGCATGAGTTTACCCCCTTTGTCTACTTGCTTTTCATACAGCATGCTGCACAGCCGCGTCTTGGGCGAACAGACGCAGCTCAAGGAGGAGATGGAGACGCTGCGGAGGGAAAACGCTCAGCTGGTCCGAGAGCACAATCACCTCAAACAGAGTTGCGAGGAGCTCCAGCGGCTACACGGTCAAGACCAGAAGGAGTTGTCTGACCTCCGACTGCAGCAGCAACAGGTACGGCCCTCAGCACTACAAAACCCTTTACACTTAAGACTGAGAGATGCTTTAAAAACGTAGTTCAGTAAAACATTTTGGAACAATATTCCTCGAGAATTCAGCACGGTGAAAGTAATGATTATTTAGCACATCTATCTCACAGTTGTGAGATCCGGGTGTGGAATCTCGGCCACGGCGTTCCTGCATAGAAATTGCATGTTCACCCCTTGCATCTGTAGGTTTTCAATTTAGAGTTAATTTCAAATTTTTAATGAACCCAACATGTTTTTGGAATGTGGGAGTAAGCCGTAGATGTTGTGCAAACTGAAGGCCAGAGCTGAGATTCAAATCTATCTTCAAAGGATGAGTAGTTTAACTGTATTTTAGTTTCATTTTGCCTTCATCTCCATATATTGTATGGCAGTTAAGAATGTTAAAATGTTCCCTAAAACATTTCCTGGTGACACATTAGAATTGAAGTGAGATCAACTGTGGTAAGGTGAATTGTCCAGCGCTGTGTTTGAATCTACTGTACATTGAATAAGTGACTTTGGCTGCACTCTGGCTAACAAAGTGTACTCTGACCCATATAGGACTTCGACACAGTGCACCTATGGAGATAGTACAGTGTCTAAGTGCACGTTGTAAGATAAGCCGAAGGGGAAATGTATACAGAGCATCTCTACAAAAGGGCATGTGCAAAAGAGAAAAAATGGCTTTGGCTTGGCCAAAGGGCACACTGACCCAAAGCATCTAGCTACAAGATGAGGATATATGCTGCGTAGGCAAGGTTAACACAGCCCCCCGGCCAATGCCGCTCTCACAGGAATCCAGCAGGCGTTATCAGCAAGATCTACCATAATGAAACATTCACTAGAATGAGTAACGTGCATACAAGGACAAACGCTACTGTTAATATTGTAAGCCCTTTGATTTTACTCATTTGCTGCTCCAGTCATGTGCATTGACGTGTCTAAATAATGTATAATACTTCTCCTAAACTGCACTCTTTTACCATGAATGTTGAGATTTCTTGTGATTGTGGACGATTGCTCTGTAATGCCACCTGCTGCTGACTCATAAAATAGCATGCTTGCGTTTGAATGCAATAAAATAGTGTCTTCAAATTGAGATCATTTTATATTTGGACGGAACTGTCACCATTATAAAATCTTTCCGTGTCCATGAAAATTTAAAGGAACATTTTAGCTGTGTTAATATGTTATTACTTGCGTAAGCATCAGCTGTTTTAGTTACAGTACAAGGAAAAGAAGAAGATACAGTATAAGAATGTCATGTAAAAAGTTACACAACACACACCTAAAACTCTGACTGAAGCGTTACAGTATTCAATTAGGAGCATCCACTATGTTCAAAATGAGTCTTGATGATGAAATGATTTTTTTTTGTCATACATGGAAGGTCATGCGAGAAAAAGGCTCCTCGGAGGTGCTGAACAAACTGTACGACACGGCCATGGAAAAGCTGGAGAGCGTGAAGAAGGAATATGACGCCCTCAGCAAGCGCTACGGCGAGAAGGTAGCCATGCACAACACGGACCTGAGCCGCCTGGAGCAGGCCGAGGAGGAGAACCGGCGGCTGCAGAAGCAGATGGACGCGCTGCTCATACAACGTGACTCGGCAATGCACTACCAGCAGCAGTACTCCAACTCTATGAGGAGGTGAAAGTATTACTTGTGTACCGTATATGCGTCAAATACTGAGCCCTTATGTTCATAGTCTATTTCAAACAAGCGCTTATCTTCAAGGCCTTCTTCCCAAAGCACCATCTGATTGGCCAACTGTTGGGCTTTTTGAGCGGGAAGCCTGCCAAGGGGAAGCATCCCAGTACTTTGTGATTATACTATGCACTCGGCACTGTGTTAATGCAAGCTAATGTAGAGAAAATGCTGGCAATCCAGTTATTGTTGTTTGGCCTTGGAAAACACGAGACATAATTCTTCAGTATTGATTAGTTAAGAATATTTTGGTTCATGTTATGTCTGCTTTCTTGTGTTGTTTTGCACATCTACAGTATATAAACTACATATCCACAATTTCGTCCTCCCAGGTTTGATTCTGTGCAACAGGAACTGAATAAGTCATCCGCTCAAAATAAGGAGCTCCAGCGCGAGATGGAGCGGTTGCAGTCGGAGGTGACTCGCTACAAGAACTTGCAGCTGAAGTCAGCCAAGGACTGCGACAAATACAAGGAGGAACGTGACTCTGTCTTCAACGAGTATCGCCTCATCATGAGCGAGCGCGACCAGGTCATCAAGGAGCTAGACAAGCTGCAGACAGAACTGGAGGCAGCCGAAGCCCGGCTGAAAAACACCTCCTCGGAAAGAGTCGTGGCCAGCGAGGAGTTGGAAGCGCTCAGACAGGTCCGCAACTAGGGTAGTGTGGATATGTCGTGTGTATTAGGGTTACATATATCTAATATTTTAGAATAACATCATGCTCAATTCTATCCCTGAAATTAATGTATTAATACATATATTATAATCAGTCTTAGATTGAGTTTTTTGTTATCTGAAAAAATTACTTTGTACCTTTTCAGTTCCTGACCCAAGTGTGCATCAGTGAGTTTGTTAAAGGAAGATAATGAAACATTACCTTCCCATCTGGTAGAATGCAGGCCAGATAAAAAATAGTTTCACTCTTCCTACTCTATGAAGATTGTTTCTGAACATATTGCACGCCCGCCAGCGAGATTCATTGGCTCAGGCCGTCAATGACTCAGAGTTATAATGCTTTACCTTTCCTCATTCCCCTTTGCAGGAGTTGAACTCGTCGCTGGTGGACCGTGACAGGGCCATCTGCGAGAGGAACGAGCTGCTGGAGAAGTACTGCCACGAGGTGAAGGACAAAGCCGAGGCCCAGAAAGAGCTGAGCCAGGCCTGCAAGGACATCGAGATGGTCCGGGAGGAGCGTGACGTGGCCCGCAAGGAGAGGACCGAGGCCATCATTCAAAGGGATCAGCTCCTTCGGGAGTACTACCAGGCCCGACAGGTGAGCAGGCCCTCTGCTGCCACACATGAGTATCAACGTCAAAGGTTAGATGTATTCTAAAGAGCTTATTGGTCAGGCTGAGGATTACATTAGTATATCACTGCACTGACTGTTAAGCCGATTTAGGGTGCACTACTGTCACCCCACTAGATCCCCTTCTTGGTTGCATTTGAACTTTACACTTTACACAATTAACTAGTTTGCACAGAGAGTATAGACACAACAAAAAAATACAGTAAGATTTATAGCATGCTAGTATTATTATAAATTGAAATATTTTGTTTGTTTACGTTAAATGTCACCTGCTACAAACAATATAACCTACAGTTAATTGTATTTGACAGAGTCAATTGAAAATCTCTAATCTACATTTTGCTACAGCAAAATTATTATTGGACCTCATGGGATTGCTCAGACTGTACCAAATATCATCACCAATGCTTGTTTATCTCAAATATAAGAATTCAACAAGGAATATGACATATGGCCATCTAATGAAATGCACCCATGCAGAAACAAGACTCAGCCACACTCGACATGGAGCGTGCCAACAAGGAGATTGAGATGCTGAGGAAACAGTATGAGGCAATGTCCCAGGAGCTGAAGGAGGCCATGCAGGAGACCGAGGTGGCCAAATGTCGACGGGACTGGGCCTTCCAAGAGCGGGACAAAATCGTGGCGGAGAGGGAAAGCATCAGGTCCGTCCGCTGAGACCTACCAGTTGTTTTGAAGGCTTGGCAGATGATGCACGGTCACCCTTTTCTGCATTCCACAGGACACTGTGCGACAACCTGCGTCGGGAGCGAGACAGGGCGGTCAGCGATCTAGCAGATGCGCTGCGTAATCTGGATGACATGAGGAAGCAGAAGAATGACGCTTTGCGAGAGCTCAAAGAGATGAAGTTAGTTGTTTTTGTTCTTGTAAACATTTAAAATGGGGGCAAATGTTGGAAAAGCTAATTAACTCAACAACCCAAGTAAAATCATCCTTCGTGTAAGCGAGTACAGCGCAATGTTGCCATTCCTCTCCCAAGTTTATGTGACTGCTGTTATGCTCTGCGTGTGTTTGGGGTGTAAGCTATAATATTGTAACATGAAAGGCATGAAGGGCTCACTCATTTGTCTGGCGGCGTTTGCACATGCCAAGATTAAAAATGTAA